>NC_058410.1:80731201-80772733 GCF_002201575.2 Neomonachus schauinslandi | reverse complement strand
TTTCTTTCTTTCTTTCTTTCTTTCTTTCTTTCTCTTTCTTTCTTCTTTTTTTAACTCTTGAATACATTCTTCCAGAAACTCTTCTGTCATTGCCTACATCATTATTTCCCCTCTTTATGTTGGATTATTCCTAGCAGCCTAGAAACATGCTATTACTTTTCCCTTTCTTTAAAGGATTCTCTTTTTTTTTATTCTTATGTTAATCCCCATACATTACATCATTAGTTTTAGATGAAGTGTTCCATGATTCATTGTTTGTGCATAACACCCAGTGCTCCATGCAGAATGTGCCCTCCTCAATACCCACCACCAGGCTAACCCATCCTCCCACCCCCCTCCCCTCTAGAACCCTCAGTCTGTTTCTCAGAGTCCATCTGGTAAGCGCTGTGAATTGTGCAAGACTGTTGAATCTCAGATCTGTACCTCTGAAACAAATAATGCAATATATGTTAAGAAAAAAAAAAAGAAGAAGAAGAAGGTAGCGGGAGGGGAAGAATGAAGCGGGGGAAATCGGAGGGGTAGACGAACCATGAGAGACAATGGACTCTAAAGGATTCTCTTGATAACACTTCCCCTCCAGCTATTGACCCATTTTTTCCATTCACACAGCAAAACTCTTTGAAAGATCTGCCTTTACCACTTTTCCTAAAACAAAGCAAGATCCTATATGGGTGAGGATTCCTCTGATACCACACGTAAAGCTATCAACATTCCCCCCCCCCCTTTATTCTCTTCTCTTTTTTCCTCCATTCTTTTTTTATTTTGGGGTTTGCAATGTGCTCATAGAGCCTGGTATATTCAACATGCTGATGTGTCACTTCACCAGAAGGTGTCACTATGTAACACATAATATATACTGAAAACTGTTGGAAAATAAACTATTATCACTTTGAGTTTGGAATTGTACATGTTGAGTACTGACATTTGTTGATGGGGGTGATTTTTCAGCAAAACAGATCATTTGAGGAAGGGCAGAGACAGCCATGGTGGAATAGACTCCCAACAGGCTGGGAGGTTCTCATGAAAGTTGTGGCAGAAAATATTTAGGTGAGCAAGAAAGAATACAACTTGTCCATGGGCAGAGCACCTTCCAGCAGGCTAAGAAAAGTGGTCGACATTGAAGATTTAAATTGGAGAGGGTCTTTTTTTTTTTTCTTTAGCCACTCTACCCTGGAGCTAACCCAAATCCTGAAACCCAGTATAGCTATGACAAGTTTGGAAATTTCTATATATATAGAAAAGGAAATTAATTTAACAACCACTGAATTCAAATACTAAATTAAAACATGACTGTATCCTAAGGAAAAGTCAAATCTGTCCAAGGGTAGCATGGCAAAAGCCTCTGAAATACTGGGACTTTGAATCTTCATTTATTGTTTTAAAATTAGATTGCCTAAGCATATCTACTAGCTAATGTGAAGGCTAGCCTTTTAGTCTAAAGTATCTTTTCCACTCTAGGTTCTAGACTGGTGGCCATGTGGCCTTGATGTTGACTGGCATCCTGGAAGCCGTGATAGTCCACATCATCTCCCTGTCCTGTCAATTGTTTTCCTTCCTATACCAAAGTTGGCCTCCAGTTGTAGGCTGCTTATGAAGTTTCCATTTCATGGCTCAGCTTTGCCCATGAATCAGTCTCTTTCTTGGTTATATATTCAAGTGGATCCTTACCATCCTGTTTGGACCACTCCTCACTAAACTCTCTTCTAGAAAGATATTTTCCAGCCATCTAGCCCTGCAGCCTCACAATATAGGATTACTGTACACATACTGTGACAATAAAACAGACAACAGGAAAAGGAGGAATGGAGCTTTTATGGCAGCATTGTTATGAAAGCAACAGTCACTGGTACAAGCACTTAGAGAACCCATTATGTTTCCTAAGGGAAAAGGCCTGCAATGCCTTAATGAATGAATTAACGGAAGTAGAGAGAAAAGTTACTGGAATTCCTATAGAACAAAAATCTCCATTTGAAGAACAAAATTCCACAGAGAGAAAGTAGATAACATTTTAGGATCAAATCAATGACTGGAAAATTTTAAAAATAATAATTTAATCTTGTATAAACTTCCTGACCTTACCAAAAATGAGTGAGGGGTTGTGGCCTTTATGCAAATGCTCCACTTCTTTCTGGTCAATTTTATCCCTGTCCACCCCCTACCTTAGTAGAAATGCTCAATTACACACCTGAGAAATTTTTCCAAAGAGCAAGGACAACTAAATGTACATTGTGCTTAACATACCTGGCTATGCCTCAAAACTTATGCAGATATATTGAATACCTTGTTTAATGTTTTTCCAGAAAATTGCATGGATTTTAAGCATACTGTTTTCTACATGATCAAGGGAGAAACACAGGAGCTTCTACACCTTGCTTTCTCACTTCTCTTCCTATATGTGCCACCCCTAGTGAAAATGTGTTGGAATAAATGATAGAGAAGATAATCATGGAAATGTCCAGTGATTTTCTTTAATGAAATATGAAGTGAATAAACTCTTTGTATAGTCAGCATACAGACTGATTGTCAATGATGCATGAGTTTCTCTCTCTGAAGCTTTTGAAACTTGGATGCCATTGCAGCCTTCCTTACCTCCCAAACACACTTGTTCAGCAACACCTCACTCTATGAGAATGACAATTAGTGGTCCCTTGTCTCAATGAATTAGAGCAGTTGCATTATCTTTTTCTCATTGCAAAATCAGGTTTAGCCATTATACTTGACATGTCAGAACAAAAAGGGCTAAAACCTTGGAAAACTATTATAAGAAATAAAGGTTGCTAATTCCTATTTTCTTTTTTTTATTTTTAAAAGATTTTATTTATTTATTTGAGAGAAAGAGAGGGGGATAACATGAGCAGGGGGCGGGTAGGGGCACAGGGAGATGGAGAAGCAGACTCCCCGCTGAGCAGGGAGCCCAACATGGAGCTCAATCCCAGGACCCCGAGATCATGACCTGAGCCGAAGGCAGATGCTTAACTGACTGAGCCACCTAGGCACCCTAATTTCTATTTTCTAGTCTCTCTTTGTATACATAAGTATTGAGCCCCTCTTCCACCGCATTGCACTGAAAAAACAAAAACAAAAAAACCTAAACCTATAGGTGAGGTACTGACCTCACCTGAGAAATTTTGTTGAGGTGCAAAATTGCACTTCTTGTTGAGGGCACATGCAGCTTGGTGAGTGGGCAGGAACAGAAGTTGAGGACAGAAGTAAGCAAGAGAGAAGGGGTTGTCTCTTTTGTGTCCAGAGAGGGGTGACCTCTGAACAGGTGGCATCATGAGCTTTTCAGGTCTGGTGTCAGGAGTGTAGAGGCAGGGGTCCAGCAGGGCCGTGTCCTCAACTATATTTGGAACAGAAATGTGTGCTAATTCATCCACCCCTTCGTGGGGAGAGAGAGGAGGGCATATGGAGAAGGGGAGGAGTGTCAAAGCTGACTGACCTCTCTGTCCTGGGAGAGGAGAGAAACACAACGGAAGTACTTGCCATAGGGTGGTGTGAAGGTCTCACACGGCTGCCTTCGTCTAACACGTAGCATCGCCTCATAATGGACCCTGGCTGAGGTCCATGCACAGCCACTGCCAGTTCCAGGGCACTGTTCCTGCTGTAACTCCAGAACCACAGGAATGCTCTTGACTCTCAAGTGTTCTCGAGGTACATGGTGTGGGGTCACAGATTGTGGGAAACTACAGGATAAATACATTGCCTCTGCATGGAGTGCTAAATTTACTTGAGAATTTTAGCAGGAAAGTTGAAGATGTTAAGGATTGTAAATGAATTTCATGTGAATACATAACAAAATTAGCAAAATCCTTTCTCCCCCAAATAAGCCATTCTTGAAAGTTCGAAAAGTAGGATATTTCTATAAAAGCTGTGGTTAACTGTAAAGTATATTATTTTGAAAAAATGGTGAGTGGAGCTGGTTCAGTGTTGAGGTCAGGTAAACAGGATGTGAAACTGAGGTGAGAACAGTTATGTTCAAGTTGCTCACCAGCCTAGCTGGGGCTTATTTTTAGGAGCTAAAAAGAAACCCGTGTTTTCTCTAGCAACTGGATTTTTAGTCCCCCTCAAATCATTCTGGGTAGGTAGCTACCGTCTCCATTTGCAAGTGGGACCATTAAGTTGCTTTTAATCATCTCATCCTTACATTAACTTAAATCCTATTAACTTTTTTCCTTTCTTCTGCTTCCCAATTTTTAACATATCATGGATACTTTTTTGGCACCAACTCCATAGGTTTCAGAACTCCTTTCAGAGTTTAAATAAACACACAGGTTATGGGTAAGAGAATCCAAATGGAATATTACCAGTCAATCTGATATGTGGATGACCAGTTGCAATTGTACCTCACAAATGTATGGGACATTACAGTTTAGAGCATTTTTTGAGCATAGCTTGACACAAATGTTGAATGGCATGGAAAACAAATGGTTATGCTTGAACAGTACCAGGTAATTCATAAGCCAGAGGCAGTCCATGATGAGTCCATGATCTGCTTGGAAGTGGGTGAAGAAGACGAGTGGCAGGAATTCATAGAGATCTACCAAGAGCTTATAGAAAAAAATTCCCCAAAATTCAGGAAAAGGAAACTTTAGAAGCTGGGGGTGCACTAAGAAAATATCATGGTATAAGAATGTGGATTTGTTTATGGGACACATTAAATGAAATGTGCCAAACACCCACTTTCCTTCTGGTTCCAGCAGTGCTGGGTTGCTGGACAATGGAACCTCTCTCTCTGTGATTCCAGGGGTGCTACATAGTTGGAACATAGTTCGCTCATTAGATTCTTATGATGCCTAAAGAACTCATATCAGAATTAGCTCTAATTTAGCTCAGCATCTTTATTTTCTAAATCTTATTGCTGCTTGTGATTCTGATATTGCAAACCATGAAAGACACCACTCCTCATTTTTAGTGCTTTCATGCAAACCTGATCTTGGAGTATGTGGGAATTCTGAGTAGAAAAGAATTGCATGTATAGCATTGGTGCATATATTTCCACACACAAGAATATTTTAACTACTAAAGAAGAACAGAATTGGAGCAGATTAAACAGAAATAGCTGTAAATCTCTGCCTATTAACTTTCTAATGCACAAGGATCTATCACAGTTCATGTAGAGAAGAAAGGTGAACTTCATTTTGAATACCTGTGGGGCTGAAGTTATAGTAAGATAGTCCTGCCTTTCTGAGTCACTTGCTGAACTTGGGCAGATAATCTCTCTATGTGTCATATTTCTAACCTAAAAAGGGTATAACAGTAATTCCAACACCATAGTTTTGGATTAAGGCTTGCATTTTATAGTTTTGTTTTGTTTTGAAGACTAAATGACAAAATGTCAAGAGTTTTGCAGAAGGCCTGGAACATTGTTAACTATTATTATGATCTGGTACCATTTTATTCTGAGCTTTAAGGCTAGGAACAAGATAGGAATAGATTCACCTGACTTAGCAAATAAAATATCAGACACCCAGGCAAATTTGAATTTCAGATAAACAACTAATAATTTTTTTAGTGTAAATATGTACCATGTAATATTTGGAAGACATTAAATGCAAATGGACAAAAATGCTCCTGTTAAAAGACAGAGATTGTCATACTGCATTAAAAAAAAATATCCCACTATATGCTCTTTTCAGAGACACATCTAAATGGAAAGATATAGAGAAGTTGAAATTAAAAGGATGGAAAAAAGTTATAATTTGCAAACACTAACCAAAGGAAAGTTGGTGTAGCTATATTAATATCGAATGAAGTCAGAGCTATGCTGGTAAATGTTTAATAACCAGCTCTTGGGGGTAGATGAGAAGATTTGATCTGTAGCATTCACCAATTTCCATGTGTTAATATTCCCCTATGGCTGATTTCAAGCCACTGATTGACATTACCAAACACTAACTTGTGAAGAGATATATGCAATTGGCTCCTGTAAGTTAGTATGAGTCAGTTCCAGCACACCAGTGGACAAAGTTTCTTATTTGCCAGAAGGTATTACAATGAAGATAGTAATATCATAATGATAAAAATTTAAAAGCCATCAGAAAGAGGTAACAAGTTATAATTTTATGTACTTAATGTTACAACTTCAAAATATATAAAGGAAAAGTTGACAGAATAATAATGAAAATTATTGAAAGTTAATGAAATCAATAATAATAGGTGGATTTTAAGAATCTTTCTTGGTAATTGATAGAAAAAGTAGATAAGCTCAGAAAGACTATAGAAGATTGAAAACATGATTAAACTTGACCTAACAGTCATATGTGGAACATTATAAAATAAAAATATTAAGTATTATAAAATATGTTATATATTTATAATATAAAATATCCCTTCTTTTCAAGCACAGGGAGAACATAAACAAATATTGACTATATATTGAAATATAATGCATGTACATTACATTCTCAGATCAATAGGGAAGTAAACTAAAAATCAGTTTTAAAAAACAACTGGGAAATCTCCATATATTTGGAAACTAAAAAAATCCTTATAAAAAAACTCATACATCAATGGAGAAATAATGTTGCATATTTTATCACTTGATAAAAATATTACATAATAAACTTGTGGGGTATGGCAACATTAGTATTTGAAAGGCAAATTTATCTCATGAGAATGTTTACTTTAGAAAAAGAAAAAAGCTAAATATTAGTGAGCTAAACATCCATCTCAAGAAGTTAGCAAAAGGAAACAAAATAAACTCAAAGAAAATACAAAAAACCAAAGAGATAAGAGCAGAGATTAAGAAAATCTAAAAGAGGGGCGCCTGGGTGGCTCAGTTGGTTAAGCAACTGTCTTTGGCTCAGGTCATGATCCTGGAGTCCCAGGATCGAGTCCCACATCGGGCTCCCTGCTCAGCTGGGGGTCTGCTTCTCCCTCTGGCCCTCTTCCCTTTCGTGCTCTCTGTCTCTCATTCTCTCTCAGATAAATAAATAAAATCTTTAAAAAAAAGAAAATCTAAAAGATAATAGCATAGGGTGCCTGGGTGGCTCAGTCATTAAGCGTCTGCCTTCAACTCAGGTCATGATCCCAGGGTCCTGGGATTGAGCCCCACATCGGACTCCCTGCTTGGCAGGAAGCCTGTTTCTCCCTCTCCCACTCCCCCTGCTTGTGTTCCCTCTCTCGCTGTGTCTCTCTCTGTCAAATAAATAAAATCTTAAAAAAAAAAAGATAATAGCATAAAGAGAAGAAAAAAATATAAAAGCTCCCAATTTTTCCTTTGAAAATACTAATAAAAAACAAAAACCCAAGATTAATCAAGTAAGGAAAAGACACAATCCTGTCAGGATTGAAAAAGGAGGACATCATTACATTTTCTATAGACATGAAAAACATAACAAGAAGATATTACTGGGTGCCTGGGTGGCTCAGTTGGTTAAGCAACTGCCTTCGGCTCAGGTCATGATCCTGGAGTCCCGGGATCGAGTCCCACATCAGGCTCCCTGCTCGGCGGGGAGTCTGCTTCTCCCTCTGACCCTCCTCCCTCTCATGTGCGCTTTCTCATTCTCTCTCTCTCAAATAAATAAATAACATCTTTAAAAAAAAAAGAAGATATTATGAATAATGTTTTGCTGATAATTTGAAACTTTATATAAAATGGATAAATTTCTGGAAATATACAAGGTACCAAATATAAAATAACTAATAAAACTAATATAAAAAGAGATAGGAAACTTAATTATTATTATAACCTTTAAAGAAGTTGAGTCAGTAATCAAATATTTTTCCATAAATATCATTCTCTAGCTTTACCAGTGAGTTCTATCAAGCATTAAAAAAGACCAACTTCACTTTTTTTTTAAAAAAGATTTTATTTAGGGCGCCTGGGTGGCTCAGTTGGTTAAGCGACTGCCTTCGGCTCAGGTCATGATCCCGGAGTCCTGGGATCGAGTCCCACATCGGGCTCCCGGCTCGGCGGGGAGCCTGCTTCTCCCTCTGACCATATCCCCTCTCATGCTGTTTCTCTCGCTCTCTCTCTCTCTCAAATAAATAAATAAATAAAATCTTAAAAAAAAAAAAGATTTTATTTATTTATTTGACAGAGAGAGAGAGACAGTAAAAGAGGGAACACAAGCAGGGGGAGTGGGAGAGGGAGAAGCAGGCCTCCTGCTGAGCAGGGAGCCAGATATGGGACTCGATCTCAGGACCCTGGGATCATGACCTGAGCCGAAGGCAGATGCCCAGGCAGATGCCCAACTTCATTTTCATACAAAGTCTTACAAAACTTGCAAAGGAAAGTATGAGATAAAAAATAGTCCAATCTTGCTTATGAATAAATACTCTGAAATAAAATATTAGCAAATGGAATCTAGCAGTGTGTAAAAAAAGGTTATGATCAAGTTGGATTTATCTCAGGAATATAGCATTGGTTTAATATTTGAAAACCGATTAAGGTAATTTATTACATTAATGAATTAAAAGAGAAAAACCAGCTAGTAATCTGAATAGATATAGAAGAAATACACAATAAATTTCTATATTTATTAATGATTAAAACTTAGGAATAGAAAGGAACTTTTAAAAAAAACCTCATATAGAGCATTTACACAAACAAAACAAATGCAAAAATATAAAACAAACATCATACCTAATGGCAAAGCATGAAAGCATTCCTTTTAAGATTAATAACAAGGTAAGGATGTGTGCAATCACCATTTGTCTTTAATATACTGGATGGCCCATCATGGATAGTAAGAAAATATAAGAAAATAAAAGATACAAAGACACAAAAAAGAAAAACTCAAATTTTCTTTGTTCATGAATGAAAAATTTTTAATTAAGTTAAAAAATTCTTATCTCCAAAGAATTGCTAGTGAATTTTCAGAATTAAGGTTGTTCAGCAAAGCTAAGGGATATAAAACCAATTATTTTTCTACCTAGAAAATGTAATAAGAATGTCATTTACATGATCACAATTAATATAAAGTAGCTAGGAATAAATCCAAGATATGTAAGCCCTTGAAAAAAGTAATCATGCAACTTTATTGTAAGGTCCTAATAAGAGGAGAGATACTCCATGCTCTTGGATAGGAAGACTTAACATTACAAAGGTATCAATTCTCTCTGTATTGATCTTAGATTCAACACAATTTCAGTCTCCTTAATAAAGTGTTTTGTAGAACTTGGTAAGCTAATGTTAGAATCTTATTGAAGAGTGGAGGGTCAAGAATAGCTTAGACACTCCTGTAGAAAGTGACCAAAGCCAGGGAAACATGGTTATATCAAGATTTTAAGTTTGTAATAATTAAAGCAATGTGGTATTGGCTCAGGGATAATAAAACGGACAAAAACTATGTTCATGACAGGAGGGACATCACAGAGCAGAGAGGAAAGCAGAAACTATCCAGCGAATGGTGCTAAAACAATTGATTATCCATATTTAAAAAAAAAGACATTGCCTTCTACTCTTTATCTCACACGTGCATACACATGCACAATCAATTTTAGTGGCCTAAATATGAAAGGCAAAACTTTACAACTTGTATAAGACAATATAGTGGAATATTTTCATGACTTTAAGCTAAGGAAGGTTTTTTTTAAGTAGGACAGAAAATCCTCACAAACCATGAAGTTAAAAGGATGACAAATTCAACTATGTTAAAATAAAGAATGTCTGCTCATCAGAGGTTACCATTAAAAAAGTAAGAAGACAAGCTACAAACTGGAAAAAGGTATCTGAAAGGTACATAATTGCAGACGGACTAATATTCACAACTTTTAAAGAACTGCTCTACATCGGTAAGAAAAGACATACATCCCAATAAAAAAAATGGGCAAAATTCTTTAAACATTTTCTAGAAAAGGAAAATTATATGAAAAGATACTGAACCTCATTAATAATGAAGGAAATACAAAATAAAACCACAATGAGATATGATTTCACTACCACACCCCGCCCTCAAAAAAAAAGTCAGGCAATACCAATATGAAGTGTGTTTGAGGATTTGGAACGAAAGAAATTCTCACTCAAAATGGCACGAACACTTAGGAAAACAATTTGGTGTCACCTGGTAAAATTGAAAGCACGCATACCTCACGACACAACAATCTCTCTCCTACTTATAAGAGAGACAGAGAGGGGTGCCTGGGTGGCTCAGTAGATTAAGCGTCTGCCCTTTGGCTCAGGTGGTCCTGGGATTGAGCCCCATGTTGAGCTTCTCCCTCTCCCTTTGCTTGCTGCTCCCCCTGCTTGTGCTCTCTCTCTGTCAAATAAATCAATAAAATCTTGAAAAAAAAAGAAGAGAGAACCAGATTCCTAGACTCTGGAGAGACTCCTGCCTACTGTGCACACCAGGGGACACATACAAAAGTGTTACAGCAAAGTCCATGGACAGAATAATGACTACAGGTGGTGTATCCACACTGGGCAACAGTGTCTTAGATGCCTCTCCTGCTCCATCTCAGACCCTCTTAGCCTCACCACTCTCTCAGACCAGCTCTTCAGCTCTTCATAAGCTCTGACCCACTGTAGGAGACACAGCCCACAGCTCTTGGCCTCGTAGCTGTTTCATGGTGTCTTTTTCCTTTTGCCCCAGAGTTTTCTGTTGCTGCTGTGGTGTGAGAAGCATCAGGACCCACCCACTGTCCATAAATGTGCACATATCTAGCGTGCAGGAAACTGCAGAGAAGTTAATGTTCTTTGAGGCAAACTTTTGAGATCTCTTATCAATTCTTTTCCATTTACCACCAGGCTCCCACCCTGAAAAAGCACTCCCTAATGAAGAGTAACAGGTAAGCTTTTGTCTCAGGGTCTGCTAAATGCAACAATGTGGATGAATCTCAAAAACATAATGTTGAGCCAAAGAATTAAGTCTTAGGAGAGAACACATACAGCATGATATTATTTATATAAAAATCACAAACAAAACCAAGACATATTATTTAGAGAATACACCTATAACTGGAAACACTAATGACAGGCAATGATGTGATTAACACAAAATTCATGACCATGGCTGCCTTTGGCACAGAGCAAAGAAAGGGGCAGAGACCCTGGCAGAGCAGACAGGGAACTTCTAAGATACCATCAATAGTTTATTATTTACTCTGGGAGATGAGCATTTTATTATTATTCTCTAAATATCACAGATAGGTTTTGTACACTCCTGATGTGTATTTCCCAAGTAAGGAGATCTACAGAAGCAATGCATCTAGCCCACGGCAGGACTCAAGCAGTTTCTACGAGTGCGGCTGGAAAGGAAGGTGGAGGCCAGATCATGAGGACCCTCAAATGAAATTATTGGACTTGATTCTGAAGGCATGGAGGGGGCTTTGGAAGTTCTGTTCTTTACTGTTCCCCACCCCCCCCGCCCCGGAAGTGAATGTAGTAAACAATGAATAACAAAGCTAGTTCAAGCTCAAGAAATAGGAGACAGTTCTGAGGTAAGTATTGACAGGATTTGCCACTGACTGACTAGATCTCATGGGTTTAGGAAATGGAGAAGTCAAAGGTCAGAACCTGAGAGAGGAAACAGTTATGCATTGTCCCAGCCAACGAGGATGAAGAGGCCGAAGCTGGGTTAAAGAAGTACTGTGTGCTGAAGTTGTTAATGCTGTGGTGTGCTGAATGAGGCAGGCTCGCAGGGGCTCTGGGCACCTAAAAGCCGATTGTGCCCAGTCATGTTAGATGTCATGTTGGTAGATTGAAATCAACTGTGGTAGGAGTGTTTACAGTATGGATACTGACAAACACTATGAAGAAGAATTTTTACCCCTTGAAGAGACTGTTGCTAAACATTTATTAGCATACCATTTGATAGGATCTGGTGACAATTTGGATATGAAGAGGAGATTCTTACATGATACCAAAAGTCCTGACTTTAGAGACAGAAGATGACAGCCTTCTGAAATGGACAGAAGCAGAGTGAATCATGCCAGAAAAGGGGGTGGGTGCTGATGATATAACTGAGAACAAGATGGACATGGTCCCTGCCCTCATGAAGCATTTAATCGATTTTTAACAGTGTGCATTAGAATGCTCGGTGTAGCTTTTTAAAAATACATATTCCTGTAACCTATCTATGCCCTAATTTTGTAGAATGGTTAAAAAAAAAAAAAACGAAACAACATAATGGAGGGAACAATTACACAAACCACTCTATCAACCCTATTAAATAATGAGACCACTCCCTCCAAACTACAAATATATTTATGATAAAATGTTTACTAAAGAAAGGAAGATTAAAACAAACTCCCTGGTGGCTCATAATAGAATGAACCGTAAATCACATCTTTCCAGAAGGGCAATAAATCATGCTTCTCAAACCTGGCTGCAAATAGATTGCCTGAATAGCTTTAACAATTATTCTAGCTTGGGTCCCACCCAGACAAATTAAATCAGAATCTTCAAAGCTGGAGCCCCAGCACTGGTGTTTTTACCAATGTTGACAAATGTTGCATTAAATTTTTTAGGTCGGGAAAATGAAATCAATGGAAAAGGAGACTGGCAGAGTAAAGTTGCAGGCGAATTGGTTGTAAATGGAGTTAAAGTCATAGGTAGATAGAAATAACATTAGCAAAAATATGAAATATTTTTATTCTCTCTGAAACAACAGAACATGAGAAGAGTTTGGATATAGATTGAGAGAAAGTTTGAAGTAGAAAAAAAGAGATGTCAAATGAAATCAGATGACTTCAATCTTTTCAGTATGTAGGAGGAAGTGGTACCAGAAATGGAAGTCATCATAGTCCTCTTAGTATCTACCATTTATCGAGCAATTTTATAATAGATGCCTCACAAAGAGCTTCATAAACATTATTTCACTTATCTTCATCACACCATAAGGGGAAGACACTGATACTATTATTCTCAATTTATAGATAAGAAACCATAAGTTGGAGATACATATGAGATTGAGCAATTTGCCAAGGTCACATAACTAGTGACAGAGCAGTTCTGTACAACTGTGTTCTGTGTTGAATGCGGTCCTGTGAAAGCCTTAAATCCTTCCTCTTAACTGCGCCATTATGTGAATGAGGAAGAATCAGGCTGCTGGCTTGAGGAGAGAGAGAAGGTTTGGAAATTGGACTAGGGGATTAAGTCAGGGAATCAGAGATGACTAGGACTGTGGAATAGCTTGGAGGGCCCAACTAAGATTATGGTTCATGAATTTGTTTCATGTAAGCACTTTATTTTGGATTCTCTAATAACACTTGGCAGCTCAGAAATGAGAGTGGGAAAAGTGAAAGCTAAGTTTACCCAGAGTGAGATTAACCACGCAAATGGGGCAGGTCAAGGAGTAAGGTTTATATTGTACTATCAAGACGAGTGTTGAGAAAGGCCAGGGAGTGGCCTCCAGCACCTAGGATTAATGTGTAGGACACTGAGGCCTAGATGGGCTGTACAAGTGGAGAAACTGGGAGAGGCTGAGGGACTGGGATGTTTCGATGAGACTAAAACTCAGATTCCATAAAAGGAAGAAAGAGAAATTATTAGAAAGGGATATTTCAGAATTGTTGATCTCTAGAGTCTGAAAATATTGCAAACCTGGTGGTTAAATTTCAGGGTTTTGATGGGGAAGTACCTTTGGTTTCAGAAGAGACTTTCTGAATGTGTCAAATCACATCCATTAGGCCAAGTTCTGCCTTTAAATACATAACATAATCGTAAATAAGCCACTTACTGCTAAACTTAGACTTTAATGGTGGGCATTTAAAAGGATACCATGAACAAATGACTCTATTTCATTAAGGAGTTCAAAATGTCACACTTTTTTTCTTAATGAGTAATATAACTCCTAAAATTATGCCTTCATTTTTAGGGTAGAGCTGAATGATATGGCCTATGATCTCTCCTGTGTTCAGTCATGCAGATAGTCATGCAACAGAAATGGCCCAGAACCAGCAATCATCTGGTGTTAGCAGAGGAAAGTTGGCTTTTGAATTAATAGTAAAAGCCATATTAATTTCACTCATCATATTATATTAGACTGATTAATAGACTAAGCAGGTGTAAGATAGGGCTGGATACAGCTCACATCCCAGTTTTGGTTCTAATCTCATCCCAAATGATTTTAGGAGTGTTACATAGTATTCTCTGCCCTGGGTTCCTGAACAGAAATGAGCAGATTGTCTACCAGCCACTGAAATCTTAAGAAGATTAATTAAAATGTGCTTGAGTTTTTATAAAAAAATAAGATATTTAAGCTAAAGGATTGTTACTATGATTGCTACCTACAAAGTGTTTTGATCAGGTCTGAACTGACTACAATGGGTTGGTAATAGTGCCCTTGGGTTTCATAGTTGGGCTTAATTAAATGTAACTTTTGTTTCTTCATAAATGAAGCAGGGACCTTAAGACAGACAAATTAGCCCTACATACGTTATTTCTATATGAAGTTAAAGTATTTCTGAAGTGGAAACTTCTCATTAGTTTCAAGGTCCTGAATTTTCTCCACAAAATTTCTTTTGGTGGTTTCCTTTAATCCTTCCCCTTAGGGAGCAATTATGAAAATAGATGCTGGTTGCAGTGAGTGAGGGGACTAAAGATGGCTGAATGAAGAAAACCAAGTTGGAATGAATTAAGATGACTTTACAGAGGCACATAGAAAGACATTGTTGCCTCAAATGACTGAATGTCAATGGGAGAACATTTATCTTCTGAGTACAACCATATGCTTAGAAGCATTTATCACTGTTCTGTAGCTCCTTCTTATTCTTCCCACATTCACTGTGGCCAGAAGAGATGTAGAGCAGTGAGAGTACATGCTCAGTAAATAATTATAGCGATGCATGCTGTAGTTCACACTTGACAGTGGCATTTCCATATATGAATTACCATGTCTATGCCAGTCAACCATATCAACTCCTTGTAGGATAAGCTTTGGCATGCCGATTGCCTTGGTCCAGAGCACCTTTCTTCCTTATTAAAATGGTTCCATCAGACTTGGTGCTCTTGATTTGTGAGGCTGAAATCCCAGTGACACTGTCTCTTGCTCTCAGACAGTGATCTCAGACCCAATGGTTGCTAAAAACTGTCCACTTTGGAAGGCTAAAATTCACATGGTAGTCAGAGACTTTCCTTCCTTTCAACAAGCTGCTTTGTGGTATTCCAAAGACTGGTATAACCAATTCCCTCCCACAACTGCGTGAAGTGTCTTTCATACCCTGAAGTAAGAAGAAGCAGTGTGGAGGGAGACCTCAGTTACTCTGCAGTCAGATACTTCACAATATAGCAATGATGTCAGAACTTTTACTGTGGTCATTACCAAATACATGCTGAATTATCATAATATAAACCTAGAGACCATTGTAAAAAAAAACAAAAAACCTTTGTTGCCTTAGATGGATTATTTTAAAACAGCATAAAATCTGCTGTGAACATGACTGTGGTAACAAAGGTATATAGGATCTGAATTTCCAGAGATGATTAGCATGCAAATACAGTGGATATTTAAGGTGGCTGCCCACTCACGACTGATAGAATGTGGCCAAGAAAGCAGGTCATGTCAGCGCTGCCAAATGAGTTCACACATGTAATAGTCCTTTAAGTGTGATCATCGATATAGGTAGAGAGGGCCACAAGGCAGAAACTGCTTTTTATTTTTAAAGTATTTAATCTAACAAATGGTTTCAGGTTTGCTGCCAGAGTTTGCTCAGTTGAACACAAAGCATCTTTAATTTACACAGCTTCGATTATAAGGCCATCTTCTCAGATATAATTGAACAGAAAGTCTGCCTTGAACCTTTTGAATTACACTGTTCTGAGACTATAGCAGAGATGAACAAAGTACAGGAGCTGCAAAGTTAATGTGACTGTCATTGGGCAGCTATCTCAGGTCTAAAAATGAATCCATGTTTTCTGTTAATGGAGCCACAGTGAGGGAAAATACCTTCCTGGGTAATTTCATGAAAGGAGAACATATCCCAGTAGTAAAGGCTTAGCAAGAAGTAGAGTGTTTTCAAATGCAAATTTTCTGACATTTTTCAGCTACAAAAATAATTACCACACCTTGGTGACTTTAACTTAAAGGTTTCATTTAGTATATAACCAACTGTAATGCAAAAGGCACATACTCTGATAAACATTATTTCCATTTCAGGACTTGCCAAGGGTAGATTTTTTCTCTTCTCTTTCTCCACACATTGGAATGTCATAAGCAATTAGATGAAATTATTTATGGGAAATGAAAAGGTAAAAGCATAAAGCAGTGCTGTGCACATCAGATGCAACTGGCATCTCCACTATGAATATGGTATCTTAATGAAGTGATT
Organism: Neomonachus schauinslandi; assembly: GCF_002201575.2. Lineage (NCBI taxonomy): Eukaryota > Metazoa > Chordata > Mammalia > Carnivora > Phocidae > Neomonachus > Neomonachus schauinslandi. Next base: position 80,756,521 of record NC_058410.1, on the reverse strand, counting down.
GTTCTTCGAAATTATCAAACTGTCCTGTTGTATAAACGGTTTTATTTAATAAATGTTTTGAAACCAAAACCGTTTCATTTTTATGTATCAATGGGAAAACTACATTAAGAATTGCAAAGCTTAAAAGAAAACTTTTAAAGTATTGGCATATATTTGAGTCTCTTAGTATCCTGTGTCTAGCACAGTATTGGGTAGCCAGTAAACACTCTGTGGAATTGAATTGGGAAAAGTCACCTTAAGGCATAGGAAAACTTTTGAGAAGCAATTTGGCAAATATGAATCAAATACTATAAAACTGTTTATGCTGCTTTGACCCAATAATTTTACTTTAGTGAACTTATGCTAAGAATCTTAAATACTAAGAAAGGCTAAACATAAGGATGTTTATTGCAATGTTATTCATAATAACAATATAATTAGGAACAACTATTTCTCTTTTGTTGAGTATTATGAAAGCAAATCATGACATATCCACTGAAAGGAACATTATGCAGCCAAAAATGATACTTGTCAAAATGCAATGTAGAACATTCATCTAATGTAACAGAAGTGCAAAAAGCCTGATACAAAATTGTGTGGTAGAACTGCAATCATGTAAAAATTAAATAAGCATACATAGAAAAAAGACAGAGGAAACATATGAAGGTCCTAGCATAGATTGTGTTTGGACGGAAGTGTAATTTTTTTCATATCTTTTAAATAATCTATAATTTTTAAAAAAGAAACTCTTGAATTTGTACACTCAGTTGTTATACTTAACAGCTGGTTGTATTAAATTGAACTCTTCTCACTCCCCAAACTGTTTTTTATGTAAATACACTCATGATGGTTAATTAGTCACAAACGGGAAACCAGTCTGGCTAAAGTACATAAACTCTAATTAATGTAGACCTCAGTAATTGGAGATTAACAGAAGTTCGCAGATCTGAGATTCTTACAGAATAAAAATTCCTTGACAAGTAAAATATTAGGATGTTTTATTACGCAGTCAATCCTACTTTGTTTTGTCAAAATTGGCATATAACAAATTATAGTTTTTGGTGAGGTTGTTTAATTTAACTTTCTGTAAGTGATTATTCTATTTGTAATTGTAAAGGTTGATATATAATGTATGAAAATAGCAAAAATATTTAAATAAGTTAACACAATTATTTAAACAACAACAACAACAAACCCAAAGCTGATTTGCCTGGTCAAGTATATGAAATAGACAGTATGTTTGCTCCAGCAGATTAAGCTCAAAATACACGGGAATCCCATGATTTGTTTCTAATTAAAATGTTTTTATAAACGTAAACATTTATATATAATTGACATTGAAAGGCAAGGTAAGTAAGCTTTTGCTTCACCCACTATCACGAATATGTTGAAAAACATAAAAGGAATTTTTATATAATCTTTTCTAGATGTTTTTTTCTCCCTCTAAATGCAACTACTAAAAAGTTATTAATGGCGGAATCAGTTATTTTGGGACTTAAAAATGCAACAACTCTTTGTTTTACTTACTCTGGACATTTTCAAACCAATACTTCAATTAAAATGTTAATTGTCTGAAGCTATGTCATCCTTATGGAAGAACCAAACATTATTGGTTTCAAATGTCTTAAAAAGCCTGAATATGTTATAATGACTGGGTTTATTCTTAAACAAAAAAACAAACAAACAAAAAAAGTAAAGCTTTCTTCAACAGGTTTTAAAAAAATAACATTATTTTTCTTAAATATGCCTAATTAGTTGCTTGCTTTAATTTTATTTGAAGATTTGCCATAAGAAAATTCACTGCCTCATTCTTTTTTTTTTTTTAAAGATTTTATTTATTTATCTGAGAGAGAGAATGGGAGACAGAGAGCATGAGAGGGGGAGGGGCAGAGGGAGAAGCAGACCCCCTGCTGAGCAGGGAGCCCGATGCGGGACTCCATCCAGGGACTCCAGGATCATGACCTGAGCCAAAGGCAGTCGCTTAACCAACTGAGCCACCCAGGTGCCCCCTCATTCTTTTATCATACAACTTTTGAGTTTGTCATCATGAACTCTGAAGACGAAGCCCACTTGCTATTTTTTAAGGAAAAGCAACTCATGATTTAACTATGAGAAAGTAAGAAATACATTTTTTGTCTGATCATAAATAGCTTAAAACACTAGCTTCAAAAAATATTAGCTTCAATTTTTAGATTTTGTCAATTTTAAGAGATAAATGGAATGGTTTCATGGATCACTATTGTTATTGATATTAGTAATATGAATTTGTATTCGATGTTTTATAAAAGCAAAAAGGATGCATTCATCTCTATTTTGTTAACATAAATTGCACTTAAAATTATGTAGTGAATAAATATTCAATCAAGTGAAAATCATTTCTGACAATCATTCAATCAATTAATCAATATAATTCAGGGCCTACCATATACTATCCCTCTGAGACACAGTGGTGACCTTGTTCATTTTGAATGTTCACTTCTGCAAATAGATTTTATAGATAAGCAAATTTTAAAAATAAACAAATATTTAAATAACTTACCTTTGATTCCTTGAACTTGGAGAAAAATCCAAAAAACAAAAATAGCCCTTCTAGTTTCCAAATACATTCTGGCTTTTGTGCATTGGTAATTCTGATAACAATCACAGAACAGTTCCAAATCTCATTTAAAAAAATAAAATGACAGAAATATGAAAAATAATTAAATATTGATGCCAGCCGAGTGAGAATAACCTTCTTGGTTTACCTCGATAAGGGTGCTAATTTATGAACATGAAGCAGTGTCTGTTTCTGGAATAATCTGCTTATCTTCCCCTCAGGTATAATCTCTGCTTAAGGGCCAACTGGAGGAACCTTTATCTCATTAACCTTCTGGAGGAGCATCTGTCAGCCTAGCTCCAGGACCCTGAATGCCATTATAAACAAGTGTCCACAGGCAGAAGAAATGCTTTTTTCTTAGTTATTCACCTGTTACAGTGACATAGAGAGCCAGGGGAAGTCTTGCCAAATGCAGAAGGCTGACAGTTAGGGTCAAATGTTTTCCAAAATGACATGCTCAAGGAACATCCATTGAAAGAGCTTAATTGCTATCCCTGGAAGTATGTAGTTTTTCACTACATGTTAGTCTCCAGAGACAGCAAAGCTGTCTCCATTCCCATAGAAATGCACTGCTTTATAAATAGCTTTCTTTCTGGCCATTACATGCAGATAACTTTTTTGGTTTAAGTTTGATTTTAATTTTTTAAAATCTGTTTTTCATACACCGAGTTTAAAAAGTTAAATGGTTTGTGAAAAGTAATGGTGCTATTCCTCCATTCAAAGGAAACCACTTTTAAGTTTCTAAGCTAACTCTAGTATTTTCATTTGTACCTCTACATAGTATGCTTCTATTACTATTTTTTTGTTTTCACTTTTAGGCATTATCAAATAATAGATATTGACCATATCTTTCCCTCTACACACATATTCCCTGCTCTCCCTAAACACGTAATCATCCTTCTGTCCACCTCAATATTCTTGTATTTTCAGTTTATTGAATATTAAAGTTTACATTTCTGTGACTGCATACATGTTACATATAGCCGAGCCATGGAGTATACTATAATTACTAACATGTATTGAGCTCTTAAGTTGTGATAGACACTGCTCTTAGACATTTCCATAGGTTATCCATATATTCCTTAATACAGTGTTATGGGGTGCATACTATTATTAGGATCTGAAGCTAAGGTATATATGGCAGAGCCCGCATTTGAACCCAGAGTCTGGCTTCAGAACATATACTTTAACTGCTACCCCCATGATGCTTTTTGCAATTGTCTCATATTTTTTCCCTTTAGATTTTACATACAAAACAATAAATTATCCCCAAATGTTACCCCAGATATGTGAATTTCCTCTTCTTATGGTTAAACACTTCAAATAGCCTGTCTTTCCCAGGACCTGTTCCTGCTAACCCCCTCCAGTCTGTTTTGTTTCTTTTCTTGCTCACAGTAGTCATCTGGGGATCCTCCCTCACAGTCAGGTTGGGGATAGCTTTTACCTCTCTGGTGTTGGGTTCTGAGTTTTCTGGATTCTATGTTGCCTTCTTTCTTAACCTAATCTCTTGTTTTAACAGAGCATCTGCTCCAGTTTATTGCTGAAAGTGCACAGTATTTGAGATCTTATATGTTTAAAAGTGGCCTCCATCTATACTCATACTTGATTGATAGTTTGGCCAGTGTATAGATTTAATGTCTGTGTCCTCCTAAAATTCATATGTTGAAAACCAACCCCTAGTGTGATGGTATTTAGAGGTGGGGCATATGGTGAAGCCCTCATGAATGGGATTAGCTCCCTTATAAAAGGGGCACCAGAGAGTTCCTTTGCTCCTTCCATCATGTGAAGCACAGTGACAAGACGAGGTTATGAACCAGGAAGCAGGCTTTCATCAGACACTGTCTATGCCTGCATCTGGATCTTGGACTTCCCAAACTCCATAACTAAGAAATAGATTTCTGTTGTTTATAAGCTACTCAGTCTTTGGTATTCTGTTATAGCAGCCCAAATGGACTAAAGACGACTAAATATAGAATTCTAGGTTGGAAATAACATTCACTTATTACTGAAGATATTAATCTATCGTCTTCTAGCTTCTTGTGCTACTAAAATCTGAAGTCCTTTTTGTTCTTGGTTCTTTGTATAGGATCTTTCTAGAAGATCTAGAAGATCTGTCTGACAAGATCTCTTTGAGAGAGACAGAGACAGAGAGAGACAGAGTGCAAGAGAGGGAGAGAGCACTTCTCTACTGCCAGTTTAAGATTTGTCCTTCTAGGTCTGCTACCATTCCATCTGGGTTTTAGGACTTTGCTTAAACCTACATGTTAAGCTTAATAAAATTTTTATAAAGTGAATACTCTAGGAATATCTGGTAAAAATATAGAATATTAATACCACCTTAGAAGGACCCATGGTCCCCCACTCACAAACACAAACCTTTCTTCTCCATTAAACATAGTCATTATTCTGATTTCTATGGTAATCACTTACTAGCTTTTCTTTATACTTTTACTACTCATCTACACATCTGTAGGCAGTTTTGCCTATCTTACCACTATTTATCGAAAAGATTATTTCCTCTACTGTTCTGAAGTTCTACCTTTGTCACAAATCAAGAATACATATGTTTGTGGGTTCTCTTTCCTATTTGTCTATTCTTGTGCCACACTATCTTAATTATTGTACCTTTTTATTATATGTCTTCACATCTGCAGAACAAGTTTTCCCATTTTGTTTCTCTTCAAAATTATCTTGTTTACCTTTGGTGTTTTGAATTTTTATATACATTTCAGGGTCATATTGTCAAGTTCCACAAAAAAGTTTGCTAGGATTTGTAAATAGGTGGTGGCGATTAAGGAGTGCACTTGTGATGAGCACTGGGTATTGTATGGAAGTGCTGAATCGCTATATTGCACACCTGAAACTAATGTTACACTGTACATTAATTGGAATTTAAATAAAAACTTGAAAAAAGAAGAAATTACATTGGACTACAGATACATCAATTGGGGGAAACTGACATCTTTACCATACTGAATTTTCTAATTCATGAACATGATTTGTCCATTTATTTATTTAGGTTTCTTTAATTTTGTCTTACATATATTTGATTTTTTCTAAGTATTTGATATTCTTATTTTATTGTAAGAAGTATTAAATTTTATTTTCCAATTGGTTATTGCCAGGATATAAAAACATGATTGATTTTTGTATATTGATCTTCTGTGCAGTGATCTTGAGAAATAAATTTATTAATTAAAATGATTTATGCATTTATTCTTTGCAATTTCCTATATATACTTTTGTCATCTATAAATAATAAGTTTTTTCTTCTTTTTGTATTCATTCTTATACATTTTCTTCCTTTTCCTTGCTTTTCTGCACTGGTTGGACCTCTAATAAAGTGTTGAATAAGATGGTGATGGCAGGTATGTCTGTTTTTCTGGTTCCAAAAAGAAAACTTCCATTTTATCATTCAGAAAGATGTTTGTAATAGGCAAGTGTTTAGATAACCTATTATGGAATAAAGAAATATCCTTCTTCCTAGATTGTGAAGATTTTTTTTTTTAAATAATGAATGGCTATTGAATATTATTACTTGATTTGTATATCTTTTGAAATTATCATAGATTTTTCCCCTTTATCTCTTAATGGGTAAAGTACATTTATTTTTCTAATGCTAAACCAACCTTATCTTCTTAGAATTAGACTATGTTGGTTATAATGTTAGTGTTCTATATATATTGCTGGATTCAGTTTGCTTTTTTAGTCCCTTAAACATCTATGTTCATGAGTAAAATTGCCTACAATATTGCTATCTTATAATATACTAGTAGATCATTCTCATAAAAGGAGTTGAAGAGTGTTAATTCTCTAGTCTATGAATAGTTTTATGTCATATTAGTAATAAGCCTTACATTGCACCAGTAAAGCTTAGAATTTTCTTTGTGATAGGATTTTAAATTTTGGATTCATTTTATTTATTTATTTATTTATTTATTTATTTGAGAGAGACAGGCAGAGAGTAGCACAAGCAGGGGGAGGTTTAGAGGGAGACGCAGATTCCCCGCTGAGCCGGGAACCTGATGCAGACTCCATCCCAGGACCCTGGGATCATGACCTGAGCCAAAGGCAGACGCTTAACTGGCTGAGCCACCCTCATTTTATTTTATTTTTTTAATGTATTTTATTTTCTTTTTTTTTTAACTCCAAGCTTTATGGAGACACAATTGACATATAGTATTGTGTAAGTTTAAGGTATACAATGTGACGATTTGATATTCGTATAATATTGAGAAGTGATTACCACAATAAGGTTAACACATCCACCACTTCACCTAGTTACCATTTTGTTTGTGTTTGTGTGTGTGTGTGGTAAAAAGATTTCAAGATTTACTTTCTTAGTAACTTTCATGTACATACTACAGTATTGTTAACTGCTGTCATCATGCTGTACATTATGCCCCTAAAACTTATTCATCTCGTAACTGGAAGTTTTTACTCTTTGATTGCCAATTTCTCACCACCTTTTGCCTTCCCCACCGGCCTATCTCTACTTTTTCTATGACTTTCGTTTTTTAGATTCCACATATGAGTGAGACAATACAGTATTTTTTTTTCTGTCTTATTTCACTTAGCATTATGCCCTCATGGTCCATCCATGTTGTCACAAATGTCAGGATTTCCTTATATTTTATGGTTGAATACTCCTCTATTGTATGTGTATTTATAGTGTATGTATATCTATCACATTATATCACATGGTGAATAATGTGGCATTGAACATGGAGGTGCAGATATCTCTTGACATAGTGATTTCCTTTCCTTCATATATATGCCCAGAAGTGGAATTGCTGGTTCATATGGTAGTCCTATTTTTATTGTTTTGAGGACTCTCCGTATTGTTTTCCATAATGGCTGTTCCAATTTATAATCCCACCAAAAGTGCACAAGGGTTCCCTTCTCTCAATCTCCTCACCAGTATTTGTTATTTCTTGTCTTTTTGATCATAGTGATTCCAACAGACATGAAGTGATAGCTCATGGTGATCAGATTTGCATTTTGATTTGATTTCATGATTAGTGATATTGAACATATTTTCATGTACCTGTTGGCATTTGTATGTCTTCTTTGGAAAAATATCTATTCAAGTCTTTTGCCCATTTTTAAATTGGATTATCTTTTTTTGCTGTTGAGTTGTATGAGTTCTTTATATATTTCACATATTAATCCCTTATTAGATGTTAGATTTACAAATACTTTCTCCTATTCCATAGGCTGACTTTTCATTTTTGTTGATCATTTCCTTTGCTGTGCAGAAGCATTTTAGTTTGATATAATCCCACTTTTTAGTTTTTTATTTTGTTGCTTGTGTTTTAGGTGTCATATCTAAAAATCAGTGCCAATACTCATGTCAAGGAGATTTTTTTCCCTGCTTTCTTTTGTAATTTTATAATTTCAGGTCTTACCTGTAAGTCTTCAATCTATTTCAAGTTAACTTTTGTAAGTGGTGTAAGATAAAGAGGTGGTTTCATTCTTTTGCATGTGAACATCCAATTTTCCCAGCACCATTTATTGAAGAGACTGTCTTTTCTCTATTGAGTATTCTTGTTTCCTTCTCAAATATTAGTTGATTTTGAATGTATGGGTTTATTTATGAGCTCTCAATTCTGTTCTATTGATCTTTGGTACCCCTGTGTGTACCATAGTTTTGATCACTAAAGCTTTATAATATAGCTTAAAATCAGGAAGTGTGATGCTTCCCTCTTTGTTCTTCTTTCTTAGGATTGCTTTGGCTATTTGGGGCCTTTTGTGGTTCCATATAAATTTTAGGATTATTTCTTCTACTTCTGTAAAAACTACCATTGGAATCCTGATAGTAATTGCACTGAATCTAGAGATAGCTTTGGGTAGTATGGACATTTTAACAATATTAGTTTTTCCAGTCCATGAATATGGGATAGTTTTTCATTTATTTGTGTCATCTTTGATTTCTTTCCTCAACATTTTGTAGTTTTCAGCGTAGAGATCTTTCAACTCCTTGGTTAAATTTTGCCTAATTATTTTATTATTTTTGATACTATTGTAAATAAGATCATTTTATTTTTATTTATTATTTTTTTAAAGATTTATTTATTTATTTGAGAGAGCGAGAATGAGAGAGAGCACATGAGAGGGGGGAGGGTCAGAGGGAGAAGCAGGCTCCCCGCCGAGCAGGGAGCCTGATGCGGGACTCGATCCCGGGACTCCAGGACCATGACCTGAGCCGAAGGCAGTCGCTTAACCAACTGAGCCACCCAGGCGCCCCATAAATAAGATCATTTTAAAACGTTTCTTCTTCAGATAATTAGTTGCTAGTGTATAGAAATTTTACTGCTCTCTGTACGTTAATTTTATATCTTGCAACTTTACTGAATTTGTTGCATAGATCTAACAATTTTTTTTGGTGGAGTTTTCAAGATTTTTATATATATTAATTTATGTCATCTGCTAATAGAGACAATTTTAGTTCTTCCTTTCCATTTCTGATATCTTTTATTTATTTCCTTTTTCTTGATTACTCTAGCTAGGACTTGAATAAGAGTAGTGAGAGTGGGCACTCTTGTCTTATTCCTGATTTTAGAGGAAAAACTTTCAATATTTTACCATTGAGTATGATGTTAGTTTTGGACTTGTCATATATGGCCTTTATTATGTTGAGGCACATTCCTTCTATACCTAATTTAAGAGTTTTTATCATTTAACAAATGTTGAATTTTATCAAATGATTTTTCTGTGTCTATTGATGCAATCATGATTTTTTTCTTAAATTCTATTAATGTGATATATCACATTTATTAATTTGCCTATGTTGAACCATCCCTGTATCTCAGGGATAAATCTCACTTAATCATGGTCAATGATCCTTTTAATTTTTGGAAGAGTTTGAGAAGGATTGGTGTAAATTCCTCTTTAAGTGTTTGGTAAAATTCACCAGTGAACCCATCTTGTCCTGGGTTTTTTTTTTTTTTTTTTGGTTTAGAGATTTTGATTACTGGTTCAGTCTCCTAACTAGTGTCTGTTGAGATTTTCTATTTCTTCCTGATTCAGTCTTGGTATGTTGCATGTTTCTAAGACTTCATCTATTTCTTCTAGGTTGTCCAGTTTGTTGGCATATAGTTGTTCATAGTAGCATTTTTACGGTCATTTATATTTCTGTGGTATCAGTTGTGATTTTTTTATTTATAATTTTGTTGATTTGGATCCTTTTTCCCCTTGGTTAGTCAAGTTTGGTTTGTCAGTTTTGTTTATTTTTTCAAAGAACCCAAATCTTAATGTCATTGATCCCTTCTATTGTTTTCCTATTCTCTATTTATTTATGCTTTAATCTTTATTATTTTCTTCCATCTGCTAACTTTTGGCTTAGTTTGTTCTTCTTTTTCTAATTCCTTGAGGCATAGAGTTATATTGTTTATTTGAGACCTTTCTTCTTCTTAAGGTAGGCATTTATTGCTATGACCTTTCCTTTTAGAACTGCTTTTGCTGCATCCCCTAAGTTTTGATGTGTTGTATTTCTATTTTTGTTTATTTCTAGATAATCTTTATTTCCTCTTTAATTTATTCTTCGATCCATTGGTTGTTTAGGAAAGTGTTGTTTAATTTCTATACAATTGTGAATTTCTAGTTTTCTTACTCTTATTGATTTCTAGTTTTATACCATTGTGGTCAGAGAAGATAGTATGAGTTCAATCTTTGATTTCCTAAGACTTGTTCTGTGACCTAACATATAGTCTATTCTATAAGGTCCATATGTGCTTGAGAAGAATGTGTATTCTAGTTTTGTAGGATAAAATTTCTATATCTGTCTGTTAGATCCATTTGGTGTAAAGTAGTTGTGCAAATCCACTGTCCCTTACTTATTCTGTCTGTATAATCTATCCATTATTGAGAGTGGGGCATTAAAATCCCCAGCTATTATTGTATTTGTTTTTATTTTACTTTCTAGTTCCGTTAGTTTTGCTTTCTATATTTATGTTTATATTTACTTTTTTCTATATTTATATTCTATATGCATAAATATTTACAATTGTTATATCTTCTTGATGGATTGACCCCTTATAATGACCTTCTTTGTCTCTTTTTACTGTTTTTAGTCTAAAGTCTATTTTTCCTTTTTTTTTTTAAAGATTTTATTTATTTATTTGTGTGAGAGAGAGAGCACAAAGCAGGGGGAGCGGCAGGCAGAGAAGGAGAAGCAGACTCCCCGCTGAGCAGGGAGCCTGATGTGGGACTTGATCCCAGTACCCTGGGATCATGACCCGAGCCAAAGGCAGACGCTTAACCGACTGAGCCACCCAGGCCTCCCTAAAGTCTTATTTTTCCTGACAGAAGTAAAGCTATCCCTCCCTTCTTTTTTGTTACCATTTACTTGAAACATCTTCTTCCATCCCTTCATTCTCAATGTGTGTTTTTATTTTTTTATTTTTTAAAGATTTTATTTATTTATTTGACAGAGAGAGACACAGTGAGAGAGGGAACACAAGCAGGGAGAGAAGCAGGCTTCCTGTGGAGCAGGGAGCCCGATGCGGGGCTCAATCCCAGGACCCTGGGATCGTGACCTGAGCCAAAGGCAGACGCTTAACAACTGAGTCACCCAGGCACCCCTCTACGTGTGTCTTTAAAGATAAAATGAGTCCCTTATAGGCAGCATATCATTGGATTTTTAAAAATCCATTCAGCCAAACTATGTCTTTTGATCAGAGAATTTTGTTTTTCTGTTATTGAGCTGTAGCAATTCCTTATACAATTTGGATATTAATTCCTTATCAGAAAGATGATTTGGAAATAGTGTCTCCCATTCCATAGGTTTCTTCTTCATTTTGTTGATCATTTCTTTTGTTGCGCAGAAACATTTTAGTTTGTTTCTACTTGTTTCTGTTGACTGTGCTCAGATCATATCTAAAAAAATCATTGCAAAGACCAATGTCAAGGAACTTCCCCTCTGTTCTCTTCTAAGAGTTTTATGTTTTTAGGTCTTTTTATTTTGTTTTTTAGAGAGAGAGAGAAAATGAGGCAGGCAGGGGACAGAGGGAGAGGGAGAGAGAGAGAATCTTACGTAGTCTCCATTCTCAATGTGGAGCCGGATGCAGGGCTCGATTTCACAACCCTGAGATCATGACATGAGCCAAAATCAAGAGTTGGATACTTAACTGACTGAGCCACCTAGGCACCCCTTTATGGTTTTAGGTTTTACATTTTAGTTCTGGTCAGGTGGGACCATATGCTAACCTCTGATTGGTCAAGGTCACTGGCTGGGCTCCTTGTCTGGGCAAGGCCTGGGGCTGGGTTCAGATTCAGGTGGGTCCATAGGTTGGGATCCCCTGCTGGGCAATGCTATAAGCTGGGATCCAAGGCTACCTAGGGTCACTGTTCAGGCTCCCTGGTTATGTGTGGTCAGAGGTCTATGCTCAGCCATTGTGCAGGGATTCTGGTTTGGTTCATTGCCTGACAGGGGCTATAGAATGGACTCTGTAGCTGTCTGGGTTCTCTGTCCATGCTTTTTGATCAGATGGGACTGGCAGCTATGCACAGCAATTGGGCAGGGCTGGGAATTTGCTTCCCTGCATGGGCGGGACCATAGAACATGCTCCATGACTAGTCCTGCCTATTGGCTGGAGACCCAAATCATGCAGAACTGCTATGAGTTACCTGGCCAGATGGGGCCATGAGCTTGGCTATGCAGATGGTCAGAGCCACTGACTAAGATCTCAGCTCAGGTACAGCTGCAAGCAGGAATGTGGCCCTCCAAGATCCAGATCTGAGTGCTGGGGGCACCTATCCCCTTATCCATCTCTTTTTGATCCCCACTGGTTGAATTGAGCACATTTTCCCAGTGATTCCTGTGAGGTGAGACCTGAATAGGCCTCCTGGGAAGCATCCTAGAATGCTGGGGTTGCTAGATGCCCACTTTGGACTCTCTTTTCTCAACAGAAAAACCATAAGCCCTCTCAGTGCAGCACTGTTTCTGCCTGGGGGAGTAGCAATGTAGTCAAGGTGAAACCACTTCCCCTACTCTTCTAATGAGGTTCTTCTCCATCTCTGTGGTCCAAGGGGATGCTTTGGTCTTACTCTTGGGTTCTGAGATTTTCACCATGGTATCTTGTCTATGGATAGTTGCTAGCTGGTCTTCTTTGAGGGTTATTGAAGTTGGGAATGACCTATGTCTCCATCTTGATGATGTAAACTTCCTTGATTCTATTTCTTTCTTTTTTTTTTTTTTAAAGATTTTATTTATTTATTTGACAGAGAGATAGAGAGAGAGAACAAGCAGGCAGAGAGGCAGGCAGTGGGAGAGGGAGAAGCAGGCTCCCTGCCGAGCAGGGAGCCTGATGTGGGACTCGATCCCAGGACCCTGGGATCATGACCCGAGCCGAAGGCAGCCGCTTAACCGACTGAGCCACCCAGGCGCCCCTGGATTCTATTTCTTTAATAATTATCAGCCTGTTTAAAATTTTTCTTTTGTAAGTCTCATTCATTTATTTATAACTTTATTTTTTTTAATATAGATTTGTTGGGATATAATTAACCCCAATCACTCCAAGAAAGTACCTCATACTCATGAGCAGGCCACTCACCATTTCCCCCTACATTATCATTACTGTTTCTAAAGTTAGTATTCCTTTGGATTTACAAAGTATTTATTATTTTCATTCTTTTAACCCTTTCCTCCATCTCAAAAAATTTTTTTCTGTTTTGCTCAAAAACCTCATTTGAATGTTTCTTTTATTGTAATTATGCTGCTAATGATTTATCTCAATTTTTGTTTGCTAAAATGGTTTTATTTCACCTTCATTTTTGAAAGATATTTTTCCTACCTATAGAATTTTAAATTGTTAGTTTGTTTTCTTTCAGCACTTTGAAGATAACATTCCAATGTGTTCTGGTTTCCATTGTTCCTATTGAAATCAGGTAGGAGTCTAATTGTTGCTCATTTGAAAATAATCCAACATATGTTCTCTGGCTACTTTATAAAGCATTTCATTTTGTCTTTATTTTCTGTAGTTTCATGATGATGTATCAGTCTGTGCATGTTATGTTATTTTTATCTCCCTGGATTTGTTTAACTCTTGAATCTGTGGATTGAACCTATGGCTTTGTTTTGGAAAAGTCTTGCCTTCATTTCTTCAAATATTGCAACACCCTATTCTCTTTCCCCTTTATTCTGTGATTCCAGTTTCTAAGCTTTAGGTCATCTCATTCTATTCTGTGTATCACATTTACTCATGTTTTCCCAACATTTTCCATCCCTTTTGTTTCATCATATTAACTTATCTTTTACTTCACTATTTTCCCATCATCTGGATCTAATTTATTGTTCTTAATTTCAGTTATTCTATTTTTTTTTTCAGTTCTGAGATTTCTATTTTGTTCTTTTTCAAGTCTTCTTCACCTCTCTTTTTAAAATAGTTTATACTTCGGGGCGCCTAGGTGGCTCAGTTGTTGAGAGTCTGCCTTCGGCTCAGGTCATGATCCCAGGTTCCTGGGATCGAGCCCCGCATCGGGGGTCCCTGCTCAGCAGGAGGCCTGTGTCTCCCTCTCCTACTCCCCCTGCTAGTGTTCCCTCTCTCGCTGTGTCTGTCAAATAAATAAATAAAACCTTTAAAAAAATAAAAAATAAAAATAAAATAGTTGATACTTCTGTGCTAAAATTTTTAATATTGTCTTATATCTCATTGAATATAGTAAGAATAGTCTGATAATTCCAAATTCTGCAGCTCTCGGGGTTGCTTCCATTGTCTCGTTTTTTCTGTTTTCTTATTCATGTTGTATTATCTCCTTGTCTAAGTGGTTATTTTTTTCTTACTCTATGTCACACAGTGTATTTTAAGGGTCGTACTACAGTAAGAAAGACAGTCGGGTATTGGTGGGAAAATATATGCAAAAATCAATGGAAAAGAATAAAGAAGTAGGCCCACACAAATACAGTCAATTGATTTTTGAGGAAGATGCAAAGGCAATTTGGTGGCAAAAGGACTGTCTTTTTAACAAAGGTGCCATAAGCAAAAACAAACAAACCAACCAAACCATACAAACAAAAAAACCCCAAACCCACAGAAAACAAACAAACCAAAAATGGATAGACACAGACATTGCACCCTACCCATAAATTAATTAAAAATGCATCTTACACATTAGTGTAAAATGCATGTCAATCTTTTAGAAGAAAATATAGGGGTAAATCTACATGACCTTAGTCTTTCTTTCTTTCTTTCTTTTTTTTTTTGAGAGAGAGGAGAGAGAGTGTATGAGTGGAGGGGAGGGGCAAAGGAGAAGGAGAGAGAGAATCTTAAGCAGGCTCTATGCTCAGGGTGGAGCCTATCTCTTCACTTGAACTCATGACGCTGAGACTGCCACCTGAGCCAAAATCAAAAGCGGGATGCTTAACCACCTGAGCTACCCAGGCGCCCCTAACCTTTGTCTTGATAATGAGATTTTAGATACAAACAAGAGCCTGATCCATGGGAGAAAAAAATGATACATTGGATTTCATTAAAATGAAAAACTTCTGGTAAAGACACTGTAAACAAAATTAAAAGATAAGCCACAAACTGTGAGAAAGCATTTGCAAAATACATTGCTGGTAAAGGACTTGTATCCTAAATATATAAAGAAAACTTGAAGCTCAACAATAAGGAAACCTACCAACTCAATTAAAAATGAGCCAAAGATCTGAACAACACTTAACCAAAGAAGAGATACAGATAGCAAATAAGCATATGAAAAGGCGTTCGACATCATTTGTCATTAGGAGAATGCAAATTGAAACATCAGTGTGGTACCACTATATACCTATTAGAATGACTAAAAAACAAAACAAAACAAAACCCTGACACTACCAATTGTTGGTAAGGATGAAGAGCAACAGGAACTCTCATTCATCACTGGTGGTTGTGCACATCAGTGCAGGCACTTTGGAAGATGGTTTGGCAGCTTTTTACAAAGCTAAACATACTCTTACTATACAATCCAGCAATCAAACTCCTACATGTTTACCCAATTGATTTGAAAATGTATGTTCCTCATAAAAGCCTGTATTTGAATGTTTATGGCTGCTTTTTTAGTAATTTTGAAAACCTAGAGCAACCAAGATGTTCTTTAGTAGGTGAATTAATAAACAAATGGTGTACATCCATACAATGGAATACTATTAGCAATAAAAGGATATGAACTATCAAACCATCCAGAGACATGGATGAATTTCGAGTTCATATTGCTAGGTAAAAGAAGCCAGTCTGAAAAGGCTACATACTGTATCATTCCATTTATATGACTCCCTAAAAGACAAACAGGTGAAACAAATTAGTGGTTGTAGGAGTTCTGGAGTGCATATGTGCTTTGAATGGGTGAAGCATAGGGGGTTAGGTCAGTGAAACTATTTTGTATAATACTGTAATGCACACCACTACATATTTTTCAAAACTCATCGAACTTTACAACAGAAGAGTGAATCTTAAGGCATATAAATTTAAGAAATCCTTTAGTTAGCCTCTAATTATGCTATGTGACAGTGCACACTGTGACAAAAGAACCTAACTGCATTAAAAATGTATGAAACAATCTCACTGAAGGGGGTGGGGGGAAAAGCTGACCTAAATAATTTCAGAAATGAGTCTGTAAGACTAAAGACAAAAGGAACTGTATAGAAGTAGTGTACTCTAGTTGAAAAAAACTGTCTTCAACAGGCATATGAGTTAACAATTCTGAAACAACTGTAACATTGAAGAGTTAAGGAATTGAGGAGTTAAGTAAATAGATGGTGGATGGTGGGAGTCAGTTTTCTTACTCTTGGCGTGGAAGGTTACAGACCATCAAGGGGAAGAAGAGGCAAGAATAATCGATATGGTAAAGGAGTAGAGTTGGAGACATCAGTATAAACTCCTGTTTAACAGAGATGGATATATATATATTTATGTATAAGTATATATATTCTGATTACTATGCATATATTTCCTTTCTTCATCAGCTGTGAGGGCCTAGAAGCAATGACACTCCTGTAGCAATGAACACACTTAACACCTAGATCTTGATTTATAATACCATTCTTCAGTAAAATAAACCAGGACTCCTTGGAGAAATGGCTTATTGTAAAACTGGGGCAGGACATATACAAGATGAACCCAGAATGTCTTATAGTGCCCAAAAGTAAGGAAGTGCTCAAACCAAACCAAAAAAACCAAAAAACCCCACATACAATCCCCATAAAACCCCATACAACAATACAACAACAGCTCCACAATGATGGTGGTATATCAAAGGGACACAGGAGTTGACTGAAAGGGCTTCCAATGGCCAAATTTGGGGCAATTTTAGGAATAAAATGAAGTAGTATTGGATTATAACACAAAGTGCAAAATAAATACCCATGAGTCTACACTGATACAAATAAATTATTGAAAAAATAAATAAATGGGAGAGAATAGACAAATGTCCCATGCAAAAGAACTCCTAATAATTTATGTAGACACTTTATGCCCTTAAAGGGGTAGAGCATAACTCCCATTTTTAAAGTATGACCTATGTAAAGTGACTTCCTTCTAAAGAGTATAGTGTAGAAAGGGGGAAAAAGATTAACTTTACACTAGAGAATCCTGATAAACGTAACTTCAATCAAGGTCAATATCAACGGTGAAGTCATGTTGATAGTATGCTTCCTTCATATGGTATGATGGAAATGGCACTTTACCTCTCTGGTCTTCCTCCAAAAAAACCCATAGGCCAGTCTAATCATGAGAAAAACAGACAAATTTCAACTGAGGGACATTCTACAAAATACCTGATTGGTATGCTTCAAAACTATCAAGGTCATTATAAACAAGGAAAGTCTAAGATAAACTATGCCTGCCAAGAGGAGCCTATGGAGAGAGACATGATGACTAAATGTAATGTGGTGTCCTGGACGGTATCTTGGAACAGAAAAAGGACATTAGGTTAAAAGAAAAAAAAAATAAGAAAATCTGAATAAAGTACGAGTTTCAGTTGATGATGACATATCAATATTGGTTCATCAAATGCAACATAATAATGGAAAATGTTAATACTAGGGAAGACTATGTGTGGGGTATATGGGAACTCTCTACTATCTTCACAATTTTCTGTAAGTCTAAATCTATTCCAAAATAAAAAGTTTATTAAAAATATAAAAATAAGTTTATTAAAAAAAGTTGGAAGTCTAAGATATCTCCTTCTAGGTAAGATTTTTTCCTTGCTTCTTCCATCCACTGAGGATTACTAACAATCCAAGGTCAGTTCAATAAAATTTCTGGGTTGGAGATTTTCTAAACTACACAGATGATTCAGAGTTGGGCTCTACACCTTTGGCAGAGGCATGGTTCCCTTTGTATTCACCTTTGTTCCTAGGATGCAGCCCTTTGGGTTACCAGGGCTTTACTCTCTCCTAGACTCCAACTTTTTTCCTTTCCTTTGAAGAGATTTTCAAAAGCACTTCAGCCTCTGCCTTTCTTACAGATCAGCAAATGCTCAGGGGGCAAAAGTGACCCCCAAAGTTAGGCTCCCCTGTCTTGATGCTGACCTCTTATAAATCTTCATTCTGGTAATGCGTTCATTATTTTGTTAGCTCTCTATTCCCTTCAATCAGATGATTTTATACTTTATCCAGCTTTTCTATCTACATTTCCTCAGCAGGAGGATTGGTTCAAAATGTCTAATAGCTTTATCTGCTGCAGAAATTCTAAAATTTTATTACTGTTGTCTCCTTTTTCTTTCTGTTGACTATTGTGGCTTCATTCTTTAAAAAATTCCTTAATATTATTTTCTGGGGGTATCTGGAGGTAGCATAGGGTAATGGGTTTTCAGCTTTCTTCTTTAAATACAGATTATTTTGGTGATAGCTAAAGAAAATTAGAATCATCAGATTGGTGTAGTCTTACTTAGAACAGTGTATCTGAAAATGAGAAATGAAGTAGGCAAAAGATGACTTTTAAATAACCACATCTAGGAAAAATTATATGGGGACTTAGAATAGATACATACTTATATATAAATACACAAATAAATATTTTCAATGTATATTCATATGGGCCAGAAAGCTGGTAGGTGCTAACAAAATACTTTCTTTTGTTTGCTGTATATCCCTGTGTTATAGATATGTTTCTAACCCTGTTGTGAAACATTAGTGTTCTTTCTCTAAGAGAGAAAGAAACACTTTTAAGTTATGAAGATAATTTCCACTTAATAGCCTCCTTAATAAAACATGTTACTTAAAGGAAAATGTGGTGTAGACCACTTCATGTTCTTAAAAACATTCTATGTCGAAGGAGAGGGGGGAAAGATGGCGGAGGAGTAGGGGACCCTATTTCAACTGGTCCCCGGAATTGAGCTGGATATCTACCAGATCACTCTGAGCACCCACGAAACCAGCCTGAGATGTAAGAAGATCTGGATCTCTACAAACAGAATATCGCAGGTGGTTGGTTTTGAGGTACAAAGTGGGGAGCCCTGATCCCGTGGGCAGATATCGGAGCATAAATGGCAGCGGGAGGGTGCCTGGCCATGGGGATCCTACATCACCGGTGGGCGACAGCCTCGTGTGCGGAGGACGGGGCACAGACTCGCAGACTGGTAGCGGTGGGGAAAGGACTTTAGGGCAGCCCCCGGGGCAGAAACCTGGAGCAGCTGGGTAGTGTGCGCGAACTGGGAATGGCTGGCGGTTTTAGAAGCACAAAGGGCAGAGACGTGCCCTGACCTGGAGACAGGACTGGGAGTGCTGCGGAGGGGCACACAACCCAGGCCACTGCAGTTTATAGCAGCACAGACAGAAATGGAGACGGTGTGGCCTGGAGAGCTCACTGAAGAACAGACTTCGGTCTCTCTGCTCTGAGGCAGAGGGCTGGAAATGGTCTCTTCTGCTCTGACTCGCAGAAGAGATGTGGAAGGCTGCCAGGGAAAGCCGCCAGAGAACAAAAGCCCCCAAAACTGATTCCTACTGAGCCCATCCCCCGCCACAGGGGGGGCAGGGCAACTCCTCCCAAACAGCGTTGCCTGAGTAACAGCGTGGCAGGCCCCTTCTGCAGAAGACAGGCTGGGAAAACAAGAGGCCAGCAACCCTAAGGTCCCAAGAAAACAGGTGCATCTTGCTTGGGTTCTGGTCAATAATTTGGACTCTATACATTCCCTCAAACACCCATCAACAGAATGACTAGGAGGAGGAGCCCCCAAAATAGAAAAGACTCAGAGATTATGACTTATGCTGCAGATTTACAAATGGATGCAGATATAACCAAGATGTCGGAGATGGAATTCAGGCTAGCAATTGTGACGACGATGGCTAGAATGGAAAAATCAATTAATGGCAACATAGAGTCTCTAAGGGCAGAAATGAAAGGTGAATTGGCAGAACTTAAAAATACTATCAATGAGATCCAATCCAATCTAGATAATCTAACAGCTAGGGTAACTGAGGCAGAAGAACGAATAAGCAACCTGGAAGACAATATAATAGATAAAAAGAGAAAAGAGGAGGCCAGGGAAAACCAACTCAGAATCCATGAAAATAGAATCAGAGAAATAGGTGACACCATGAAGCGTTCCAATGTCAGAATAATTGGAATCCCGGAAGAAGTGGAGAGAGAGAGAGGACTAGAAGATGTATTTGAGCAAATCGTAGCTGAGAACTTCCCTAATCTGGGGAATGAAACAAACATTTGCATCCTAGAAGCAGAGAGGACCCCTCCCAAGATCAAGGAAAACAGGCCAACACCCCGGCATGTAATAGTAAAACTTGCAAATGTTAGAACCAAGGAAACCATCTTAAGGGCAGTTAGGGGGAAGAGATTCCTTACGTACAGAGGGAGGAACATCAGAATAACGTCAGATCTATCCACAGAGACCTGGCAAGCCAGAAAGGCCTGGCAAGACATATTCAGGGTACTAAATGAGAAGAACATGCAGCCAAGAATACTTTATCCAGCAAGGCTTTCATTTAGAATGGAGGGAGAGATGCAGAGCTTCCACAACCGGCAGAAACTGAAAGAATATGTGACCACTAAGCCGGCCCTGCAGGAAATATTAAGGGGGGTTCTATAAAAGGAGAAAGACCCCAAGAGTGATTTACAACAGAAATTTACAGGGTCAATCTATAAAAACAACATCTTCACAGGCAACATGATGACAATTAATTCATATCTTTCAATAATCACTCTCAACGTGAATGGCCTAGACGCTCCCATAAAATGGCACAGGGTTGCAGATTGGATAAAAAGACAGGACCCATCCATATGCTGCCTACAAGAGACTCATTTTGAACCTAAAGATACATCCAGACTGAAAGTGAAGGGATGGAGATCCATCTTCCATGCCAGCGGACCTCAAAAGAAAGCTGGGGTAGCAATTCTTATATCAGACAAATTAGATTTTAAGCTAAAGTCTGTAATTAGAGACACAGAAGGACACTATAACATTCTTAAAGGGTCTATCCAACAAGAAGATCTAACAACTGTAAATATCTATGCCCCCAACATGGGAGCAGCCATCTACATAAGCCAACTGTTAACCAAATAAAGAGTCATATTGATAACAATACGTTAATTGTAGGAGACCTCAATACTCCACTCTCAGCAATGGACAGGTCATCTAAGCAGAAAATTAACAAGGAAACAAGAGCTTTGAATGCTACATTGGACCAGATGGACCTCATAGATATTTACAGATCATTCCACCCTAAAACAACAGAATACTCATTCTTCTCGAGTGCACATGGAACTTTCTCCAGAATAGACCAATCCTGAGACCAATCAGGTCTCAACCGATACCAAAAGACTGAGATTATTCCCTGCATATTCTCAGACCACAATGCTTTAAAACTGGAACTCAATCACAAGAAAAAATTTGGCAGAAATTCAAACACTTGGAAGCTAAAGACCACTCTGCTCAAGAATGTTTGGGTCAACCAGGAAATCAAAGAAGAACCTAAACAATTCATGGAAATCAATGAGAACGAAAACACATCGGTCCAAAACCTATGGGATACAGCAAAGGCCGTCCTAAGGGGGAAATACATAGCCATCCAAGCCTCACTCAAAAAAATAGAAAAATCCCGAATTCACCAACTAATTCTACACCTTAAAGAACTAGAGAAAAAGCAACAAACGATGCCTAAGCCATGCATTAGAAGAGAAATAATTAAAATTAGAGCAGAAATCAATGAATTAGAAACCAGAAACACAATAGATCAGATCAACGAAACTAGAAGTTGGTTCTTTAAAAGAATTAATAAGATTGATAAACCACTGGCCAGACTTATCCAAAAGAATAGAGAAAGGACCCAAATTAATAAAATTATGAATGAAAGGGGAGAGATCACAACTAACACCAAGGAAATAGAAACAATTATTAGAAATTATTATCAACAATTATATGCCAATAAACTGGATGAGCAATCTGGATGAAATGGAGGCCTTCCTGGAAACCTATAAACTGCCAGGTCTGAAACAGGAAGAAATTGACAACCTGAATAGGCCAAAAACCAGTAACAAGATTGAAGCAGTGATCAAAAACCTCCCAAAAAACAAGAGTCCAGGGCCTGATGGATTCCCTGGGAAATTCTACCAAACATTCAAAGAAGAAATAATACCTATTCTCCTGAAGCTGTTTCAAAAAATAGAAACAGAAGGAAAACTTCCAAACTCATTCTATGAGGCCAGCATTACCTTAGTCCCCAAACCAGGCAAAGACCTCATCAAAAAGGAGAATTTCAGACCGATATCTCTGATGAATATGGATTCCAAAATTCTCAACAAAATCCTAGGTAATAGGATCCAACAATACATTAAAAGGATCATCCACCACGACCAAGTGGGATTTATCCCCGGGATGCAAGGGTGGTTCAACATTCGCAAATCAATCAATGTGATAGAACACATTAATAAGAGGAGAGAGAAGAACCATATGGTTCTCTCAATTGATGCAGAAAAAGCATTTGACAAAATACAACATCCTTTTCTGATTAAAACTCTTCAGAGTATAGGGATAGAGGAAACATTCCTCAAGTTCATAAAATCCATCTATGAAAAACCCATAGCGAATATCATCCTCAATGGGGAAAAGCTGAGAGCCTTTCCCTTAAGATCAGGAACATGTCAAGGATGCCCACTCTCACCACTACTGTACAACATAGTACTAGAAGTCCTAGCAACAGCAATCAGACAACAAAAAGAAATAAAATGTATTCAAATTGGCAAAGAAGAAGTCAAACTCTCTCTTTTCACAGATGACATGATACTTTATGTGGAGAACCCAAAAGACTCCACCCCCAAATTACTAGAACTCATCCAGCAATTCAGTAATATGGCAGGATACAAAACGAATGCACAGAAATCAGTTGCTTTCTTATACACTAACAACGCAACTGTAGCAAGAGAAATTAGAGAAACGATTCCATTTACAATAGCACCAAAAACCATAAGATACCTCGGAATAAACCTAACCAAAGAGGTAAAGGATCTATACTCTAGGAACTACAAAACACTCATGAAAGAAATTGAAGAAGACACAAAAAGATGGAAAAATATTCCATGCTCATGGATTGGAAGAATAAACATTGTTAAAACATCTATGCTACCCAGAGCAATCTATACCTTCAATGCCATCCCAATCAAAATTCCAATGACATTTTTCAAAGTGCTGGAACAAACAATCCCAAAATTTGTATGGAATCAGAAAAGACCTGGAATCGCCAAGGAAATGTTGAAAAAGAAAAACAAAGCTGGGGGTATCACGTTGCCCGATTTCAAGCTATATTACAAAGCTGTGATCACCAAGACAGCATGGTACTGGCACAAAAACAGACATATAGACCAATGGAACAGAATAAAGAACCCAGATATGGACCCTCAACTCTACGGTCCAATAATCTTTGACAAAGCAGGAAAAAATATTGAATGGAAAAAAGACAGTCTCTTCAATAAATGGTGCTGGGAAAAATGGACAGCCACATGCAGTAGAATGAAACTCGACCATTCTCTAAGACCATTCACAAAGATAAACTCAAAGTGGATGAATGACCTCAATGTGAGACAGGAATCCATCAAAATCCTAGAGGAGAATATAGGCAGTAACCTCTTTGACATCGGCCACAGCAACTTCTTCCAAGATACATCTCCAAAAGCTAGTGAAACAAAAGCAAAAATGAACTTTTGGGACTTCATCAAGATAAAAAGCTTCTGCACAGAAAAGGAAACAGTCAACAAAACAAAAAGGGAACCCACAGAATGGGAGAAGATATTTGCAAATGACACTACAGATAAAGGGCTGGTATCCAAGATCCATAAAGAACTTCTCAAACTCAACACCCAAAAAACAAATAATCAAGTCAAAAAGTGGGCAGAAGATATGAAAAGACACTTCTCTGAAGAAGACATACAAATGGCTAACAGACACATGAAAAAATGTTCATCATCAAAAACCACATTGAGATACCACCTTACACCAGTTAGAATGGCAAAAATGGACAGGGCAAGAAACAACAAATGTTGGAGAGGTTGTGGAGAAAGGGGAACCCTCTTACACTGTTGGTGGGAATGCAAGCTGGTACAGCCACTTTGGAAAACAGTGTGGAGGTTCCTCAAAAATTTAAAAATAGAGCTACCCTATGACCCAGCAATTGCACTCCTGGGTATTTACCCCAAAGACACAGATGTAGTGAAAAGAAGGGCCATAGGCACCCCAATGTTCATAGCAGCAATGTCCGCAATAGCCAAACTGTTGAAAGAGCTGAGATGCCCTTCAACAGATGAATGGATAAAGAAGATGTGGTCCATATATACAATGGAATATTACTCAGCCATCAGAGAGGATGGATACCCAACTTTTACATCAACATGGATGGGCCTGGAGGAGATTATGCTAAGTGAAATAAGTCAAGCAGAGAAAGTCAATTATCATATGGTTTCACTTATTTGTGGAACATAAGGAATAGCATGGAGGACATTAGGAGAAGGAAGGGAAAAATGGGGGGGGGGAATTGGAGGGAGAGATGAACCATGAGAGACTATGGACTCTGAGAAACAAACTGAGGGTTTTAGGGGGGAGGGGGGATTGGTTAGCCCGGTGATGGGTATTAAGGAGGGCACGTACCTCATGGAGCACTGGGTATTATACGAAAACAGTGGATCATGGATCACCACATCAAAAACCAATGATGTATTGTATGGTGACTAACATACCATAATAAAATTAAAAAAAAAATTCTATGTCATATATATGATTATAGATACTGAATTTATATTATGATGACAAATATTTAAAAGTTTCTTTTGATAGTAGTACCTTATTAATTTTTCCCATTTTTAATTAAAAATCTGGATAACTAATGTTGATAACTGCCACTTAGGAAGCAAATAAAAATGATAAACACTCTTCATTCCTGAAACAATTCTTTCTGGGACCATCAGGTCTTTTTCTAAGTACTGTTGTATTTAATTATGGGTCATTGTTAATCAGTCCAGAAGTGCTTCTTCAAGCTGATTGACTGTCAACAATAATTATATATTCTTAAAGAGGTAAGCATTCTCCTTTATCTTATGGCAGAATTTCAGTGGTGCATTTAAAATGTATAAGGTAGGGTAGAAAGGGCAGTATGTCTTTGCAGACGTATTCCTTCATCTGAAATCAGTAGAAATGAGAAATGGTTACCAAAATGAATCAGTTAATATCATAAAGAAATGATTTACTTGTTTATCTATCTATCTATCTATCTATCTATCTATCTATCTATCTATCTATCTATCTATCTATCTATCTATCTATCTATC
>NC_058410.1:80508578-80731191 GCF_002201575.2 Neomonachus schauinslandi | reverse complement strand
ATCTATCTATCTATCTATCTATCTATCTATCTATCTATCTATCTATCATGTATTTGCATTCCTAGTAAGTCCTAGACTCTCAGTTAGGTACCTTATATGCATAGATGGCATCTTCCCATCACCTCCAGGAAGTACGATTTTTATTTCTGTTTTACAGATCAGGAAATTGAGGCTCAGAGTTGGTAAATATGTTTCCCAGCTATGCAACTAGTAAAGGTGAAGCAGGGTTTTCAATCTAGATCTTTCTAACTTCAAAGCCTATGTTCTCTTTATTGCTCTTTATTGCTTTCTTTTATAGGAAAAACAGATGCTAAGAAAGTAACTAATACTCTTCAGACAAATCAACAACTAGTGGGTCCTGGTCACCAGTTCCAGTGTGAGTGTGTGTGTGTGTTGGGGGGGGGTCTCCTTCATACCAACAAGCAATTCTGGGACGCCACCTGCTCAGTGCCCTGCAATTCAATTCAATTCTAACACTATCTACCTGGATATAGTCTCAGGTCCCAGAGGTTAAGGGCTCAGTCCTACAAGACCATCCACACCCTCCTCAATTCAAAAGCCAACTGCAAGTCCCGGTTGTCTTCTGGGCTTCTGACTGATTGGCTATAGATTGAAAGTTCCAACAACCCTCCCTGGGTTTAACTAATTACTTAGAGTGGCTCACAGAACTCACAGAAACATTTTATTTACTAGTTTACCTGTTTATTATGAAAGAGTATAACTCAGGAACAGACAGATGCAAGAGATGCATGGGGTGAAGTATGGAGAAAGGGCACGGAATTCCATACCCACACCGAGTATAGGATATGCTGGAGACTTTGGTCTGGTCTGGCATTGAATGACTGTCAAGGCATACATAGTGCCAATGTGGCCTGTTAGGACCCACACCTGTTACTTAGACTTGATGTCTCACGTGTGAATGAGGTTCTCCTAGGTGCCAGTGACAATGTGGCCATTCATTGTGCCAATATAGTAGATGCTGCTGGTGATGTCTACAGACGTGGGTGCAGTTGAGGGTTCAGATGTCCCAGATCTTGATTATTTGGTTAGGAGCCACTGTGCATGTAGCTCTCACCAGGGCCTGCACCCAGTGGTTGAGGCCCACGAGCTCCTTCTTTAACTTCAGCTCAGTGCCCATGATGTCCCAGACCTGGATGTCCTTCAGGGAGCTGTTAAAGAGCATGCTGTATGAGGAGACCAGTGTGTATACCAATTGTCTGGGCCTGGGTCATGTTCACCCTCTGCAGGTTCTGGATATTCCACATGATGTACAGTCTTCTGAGCTACTGTCAAGCTTGTGCCCCTGAAGGCAGAGCATCAGCACAATGCTGTCATGATCCTCTCCAGCATCTTCTGACACTTACAGGTGATACAAGTGTCCCACATGTCACCCATGGAGTAGATGCAGAGACACCACACAGGGCCCTTTGGCCCATGCAGTTTCCTTTGCACTTGAAGATCTGCTGAAAGTCACATGATCCTAGGATGCCTGTGTTCAGCATGTATTGATGTAGGACATCTTGTCTTTCAACATGGACACATCCCTCTAGAACTCCATAAGGTCCTCTCTGAGCTCCCTGGTTTTAATCTAGAACATCAAACTTGAGCTTAGGCTCTTCTCCAGCTGGTCAGTCTTCTCTGAGAGCTTGCCAAGCATGAGGTGCAGAAAACAATCTCCTGGTCTTTCTGGGTCAGCACCACATGTATTTTGTGGAAGCTGTCAGCCTTTTGATGCAGGAACTCCTTCAGGTCCATCTCAAACATATCCTGGTTTCCCATGAACAAGCACCTTAAAGTGGGGATACTTGATGTGCTTGTACTCCTTGAGGGGTCCTCCAGGTTCATCTTGAGGAGGGGCTGGCTGCTAGGGTGGTTGGAGCCTGCAGTCACAGCAGCCCTTGGGGTCTGAGGCACTGAGCTTGATGGTGAAGGGGCCCCCACAGGGCATCTACCTCAAAGATGATGGGCTTCCTGCCAGCCACCACTGGACAGCTGTGCCTGCAGTGAATGAAGAGTTCCCGGATTTACACTCCACTGCGATTTTGTTCACTACCACCGTCAGCTTGGTGTGTTCATGGGACACTTCTCTGACTTTAAGATGCATCTTCAATAAAACATGGGCCTCCACGTGCTGATCACAGGGTCCTTGAAAATACTGTAGCAGAGCTGGCAACAGCTTCACTGAGGGCTGCTCAGCAGACCCTAGAGGCTCCAGCCCCTCCCTATACTCTGGCAGCAAGAATGTGGAGTGCAGACACAGGCTGGACTCAGAGGGCAGGCAGGTGCCAGAGACAGCACAGTAGAGCTTAGATTCGGAGTGCAGGGTGGTAATGGGGACATGCCTACTTCCTCATCCCGAGGGAAGTAGATGAGGGTGCTGGAGGAGGGGGGCACCCTGTGGTGCTGTTTGTGCATGCTGGTCCTACTGGCTTTTGCAATGGTAGTGACAGCTGAAAAGGCAGGCCCCAAAGTCTTTTCCATCCTGGTCCCTATGGTGAGATCTGGGGTGGATGACTTCATAGGCTCCCCCAAGCAGTTGTAGCAGGTGCCTTTGTCCGACCTCACGCTCATGAGAGGTATCCTGGACATTTATGTAATGTTCCCTACCTGTGGCCACCGGGAAGTAGCAACACCACCCTCCAGCTTCATCGGGCCCCCTTGGCTGCCTCTCTAGAAAGGGACCTGCATGCATTTTAATATACAGCATTTTCAAAATAATTATTAGCCACATCTACTAAGAGAATCAACGAGGTAAGTTTGGTATCATCAAGTTATGTATATTCCCTTCTATATAAGGTCATGATAAATGTTGCACAATGTAAGAGCACAGGGACTTTCACCAGGGACTTGAATTTTATAGATACTAAACTCAGTTTAAATGACAGTATTGAAAGATCTTTGAGGTCTGAATTTCTCCAGTGCTCACTGCCTGAATATTGAGACACACAGCAAGAAAGAGTGAATAGTCAGCGGGGTCAAGGGCTGCAAAGAGAATGAAGAAGATGAGCACTGAGGAAACACTGTTGGATCTATAATAGGGAGGAATCCATGACCTTTGGGAGAGCATTTTCAGTAGTGTAGTGGAGAAGGGAGTTGGCTTGCAGTGCATTACAGAGTAATTGGGTAGTAGAAAAGAGACAGTGAGTGAGACTTCTCTTTATGTAGTGTAGCAGTGAAAGATGAGAGGGAATGAGTTTGACAAGCTAGCTGGGCCAAAGTACCTTTTTTTCCTAAAGAACTGTTTATTAGGCAGAGCAGGAGGCATGGGTGAGATGTGCATCTGTAGCAGAGTTCTGGGGGTGGAGAAATACAGAGAGAGAGAGAGAGAGAGAGAGAAAGAGAGAGGGAGACAGAGAGAGACTAGCACAAGATTCCCATGAGCAGATGCTTTGTCTGTCTAATAAGCACTTATCCTTAAAGGAAGTTTCCAAAATTGCCTCATTTTTGTAGGACTCAAAAGCGTTTTAGAGCATGAAACACAGACATTTGCCCTGGAGGGGCTTGCCATTTAAAAGTGATACAGTGTACACAGAGACAATGAAATGAGGGTATCAGTTAAGCACCTTTCAAAAGATGTTAGTCAATATACTCTAACCATAATAAAAAATATTGATGACTTTAATTTATTCACATATTATCTACATTAGGTAAGTATTTTTATTTTTGTACATGAGGAAACTAAAGCTTACGCAGGCTACAGGCTAAGGAAGTTTTTGTTTTTGTTTTTGTTTTTTTTAAGATTTTATTTATTTATTTGAGAGAGAGAGAGAGAGAGAGAGAGAGAGAGCATGAGTGGGGGAGGGGAAAGGGATGGGGAAGGGCAGAGGGAGAGGGAGAAGCAGACTCCCCGCTGAGCAGGGAGCCTGATGTAGGGCTCCATCCATCCAAGGACCCTGGGATCACGACCGGAGCTGAAGCCAGACGCTTAACTGACTGAGCCACCCAGGCGCCCCCAGGCTAAGGAAGTTCTTAATGTCTCATGGTTAATCAATGATTTAGTCCATACCTAGTAACTGCCATTAAAAATATTGAGTGAAGCTTGTGATTTCAAAACTCAAATGAGAATTCAACAATGTCTCTATCTTACTTTAGGTAAGATAATGTCTGCATCTTACTTACTTACTTTAAAATATTCTGACATAGGCACACATGTGTGCACATGTGTATGTGTGTGTGTGTGCATGTGTGCCTGTGTGACTCTGAGCTATTCTTTAGGTCTGACCAATTGCCTGGTTGTAACGCATACTCTAGGAGAAGGGAGGGGATAACCAACATTTAATAAAAGAGGGTAGAATCCAAGGATAGCTATTATAATCTTCAATAATCTAATTCCAATTAACACCAGATTTTAAAATATTAGCATAATGAAGGATAGAGATGGGTATTCATTGGTGAAATTAGTGGCTTGTTAATTAGATAATGGATGTTGGAAATAGGCATTCATTAGTGATATTAGTGATAGCTGAAGTCTGTGAATTGACTAAAATATTCTAGAAACACTCCCTGCCTTGCCATGAGTCTAGTAAGTCATCCTTCATTGTTAGAAAGAAGTTGGAAGCTTGATCCTCGACAGTTCCGTGTCCAGTCATCGGTTTGGAGGGTTCTGGTTGACTGCTAATCACCATAAGGCTCACTGAATTCTGCCTTTAGAATGTTCTCACATCTGTCCCCAAGAGATTTCACTGGGCTTACAGAACAGGCTATATGACCTATTTGAAGGTTGTTTATTATTATTTAATATTATATTTATTTCTTTGACAGAGAGAGAGAGGGAGAAAGCATGAGCCAGGGTGAGGCAGAAGCAGACTCCTTGCTGAGCAGGGGGCTCGATGCAGGGCTCAATCCCAGGACCATGGGATCATGACCTGAGCAGAAGGCAGACACCCAACCAACTGAGCCACCTAGGCACCCCTGAAGGTCTGCTTATTAATAAATGTTAATTTAATTATGGTCTATATGTATGAACAATTTTTGTCTGATTTTTTACTAAAACCTGGTAATAAGGTTGTATGGAAGTAGTAAACTCATCTACTCTCAATTCCTGGTGTTCACTGTTACCTACTAAAATTAACCTATTTGTGTTTAACCAAATTGGCTTAGGTTAGTTAGACATTTATTTCTGTGAATTTCCTCTATAACTTCCCTTCCAACTTTTAGAAAAACTATTCTTCACCTTCTTAATATGTCTACCCTGATGACCTCATCCCCAGCCTCTACCTGTCTGCTCTCTAGTTTCACTGAGAATATAGATATAGTCAGATAGACAGTTCTTCTGTTCCCCTTATCTTCCATCATTAAATCCTCCAACCTGCCTGTATCTGCCCTTACTTTTTGCCTTTCTTCTATGACAAGGAAGAGAGTATAGCTTCACTTGTGAAAGGTGAGTCTTTCCACTTAAGCTTAGTATCCTGTCTTGCTTTGCTGCTTAAGGACTTCATTTCTGTGTTTACCCACTCTCTCGAACCAATTTCTCCCTTTCTGTTGGATTACTCACACTAGCATACAAAATGCTCTAGCACCTTCAACCTTAGACAAAAACAAACAAAACTTATCTTGATCCTTTTAAGCAATCATTCTATTTCTCTGTCCCAACACAGTAAAACTACTCAAATTGTCTTTACTTTCACTTCTTCACTTTTTATTCTTTTAAAGTTATGAAATAATTCAAACACAGAGAAAAGTGAGGGAATAATACAACACACACCTATGAACACACACAGCTACTGTCCAGCTTCATAAACTTTTAATGTTTTTCTATATTTGCTTTACCTTTTTAAGAGAACTGTTATAGATATAATTGAAGCCCTTCTGAAATGCATTCTCTCCCATTCCCAATGGTAACCATTAACCAGAATTTGGTGTTCAGCATGCCTGTACAAGTTTTTATATACTACTAAACAAATATATATCCACAACTGAGAGTTATACTTTATTCTGTACTGATGGATGTTGTTCCAATTTTCATCCCCACCAACAGTAAACAAGAGGTTCCAATTTCTCCATATTCATGACATTTGAATTGTCAGCCTTTTTAATTTTGTCAAACTGGCTAGCTGTTATTTCATTATGATTTTAATTTGCATTTCCCTGACATCTAGTAAAATAGAGCATCTTTTCATATTTTTTATTGGCCATTGGTGTTTCCATTTTTAGAACTGCCTGTTCATCTTTTGCCTATTTGTCTTAACATCTTGAATGAACAGACCATCATTTCTCCACTGCTTTGTAATGCTACCTCTATCTTATACAATTTCCTGGATCCCTACATTGTTTCATTGGTTTGTTTGTATATTTCTGCACCCAAAATCACGAGATCCTACTGTAGCTTCATAAGAACTCACTCTCTGGTAGAGCATCTCGCCCAGTATGTTCTTCAAAATATTTGTAGACATTTTTACCTCTCTGGCCTTCATGTGAACTTTGGGATTTTATGTCAAGATCATGAAACCCTGGGGAGATTTTCATTGGAATTTATTTAGATTTATCGACAAAATTGGGCAGAACTGAAATATTTATATTGAGTCTTATCACCAAACATGGTATACATCTCACTTCTCTCAAGAGCACTCTATCCGGCTTCTTTCTCCACCACTCCATTGATTCTCGTTTGGTTTTCAAGAACATGAACAACCTGCAACTTGCCAAATCTAATGGCCACTTCTCTGTCCTTTTCTTACTTGACTCTTTGGTGGCCTAAAGGCCTTTGCAGCAGCTCAGCCTCTCTGTAATCTCAGTTTAGAAGTCATCTCCTCAGGAAGTTCTTTCCTCACTATTCTACTTAAAAAGCCACACATGACTTATTTCATATCACTTTGTTTTGATTCTCCCCTATATCTATTTAATATGGCCTTTACCAACCTCCTCATTTACATCATTTCCCCTTGCTAATTATGCTTTCTTTTATTCCTTAAACATGTCAAGCTATTTTTCACAAAGAGGTCTCATACTTCTTTTTCCCTTTCTAGAGCACTCTTCTTGTAAAGATATTTGCTTGACTTTCTTTTTCTCATCATTTAAGTCTCTACTCAACTGTCACCTCCTAAGAGGAATTCCCTGATGACCCAGTCTGAAGTTATCCCCAATCATCATCATACCAACACACTGTATTATCTTATATGTCTGGCTCTGATTGAAAATTATCGTTTATTAATGTATTTGCTTGTTTATAGTTAACATCCCCCTAACCCCCTCCCCTCATATATGCTACATAAGAGCAGTAATGTTTATTTTATATATATTAATACCAGAACACCATCTGGCACCAATTTGGTGAATAAAATAAGCCACTCTATAGCCTAAGACATATAAAATTAACAATTATTTATGAAATTAAACATCATATCTATGAATTGACATTAAAAAAGGATGTGGGTCTTAGGTAAAATAAAATAAATAATACTAGTTGATATATGGCCTTGGTAAGTTAACAAATAATTGTTTAAAATATAATCTGGATTGATTAAATATAAATAATTATATATAGATATTAAATAATTCCTAAATAAAAAATGTGAATACATATACACACAAGTCTTATATTTATTATTTATTTTTTAATTTAATTTTTTAAAGATTTTATTTATTTATTTGAGAGAGAAAGAGACAGAGTGTGAGTCGGGCGGGGGGGGTACAGAGCGAGAGAGAGAATCTTAAGCAGACTCCACGCTGAGTGCAAGCCTGATGCAGAGTTTGATCCCATGACCCTGAGATCATGACCTGAGCCAAAATCAATAGATGGACACTTAATCAACTGAGCCACGCAAGCGCCCCTTATATCTACTATTTATAGAAATAATCAGCGATTAGAGAGAAAATTAAGGTAAAAGAAGATTAATCTGGATAAAATTATTATCCAAATTTCGTGTAAAATGGTTGAAAAGCTTATTTCTAAACATTCTGACAGCCACTCCGAAGAAAAACTTTAATCAGATACATGATTCATGTTGTCCATGAGATAAACAGGATAGTACATTAGGAGAGGCCTGAATATTCTTGTAGTAAGCCTGGAGAGACTTCTCTCATAAGTTGTTATAAAACAATCTTCATCAATAGTATTTGTACAGCTAATAAAATGAGGTGTGCCATTGAGCTCTCCCTTATAATGTTCTTCGATACATGCCAAAGACATAAAGGCCAAGGGCAGTCAAGTAAAATATTGCTATGAAATGAAACAACCACATAGTCTGGATCCTCAGCTTAGCAGAGGGTCTACCAAAAAGGCTGAATGGTAAATCCTTCAGGCAACCCTCTGTAAATGTCATTTTAGCAATTGACTATATAATAGGTACTGGCCAGAGGAAAATCTGAAGTTATACTTCTTTATATATATATACCTGGAGAGCAGGTATTTTGTGTTATTGGATAAGCATAAACCATGTGCAACAACTATTAGCTGAGCTGGGAATAAGGTTATGAAGTCAAAGCCCCTAACAGGTATAACGTGTGAATAGAAAGCTGCCTCTAGAGATGGAAAAGTCAAGATTCCTCTCACAAAGCAGTCCCAGTTCTGCTCTAACACAGAATAAATGGATAACCTGGCCCCAGGGTGCTATACCACAGGGCATATTTATATACTCATAATCCTATTTTCTGGATGCATTCTTTATAGGGAACCTGAAGCTAAGCTACAGATCAGATGCTTTTTCACATACTCAGACTGAACCAGTTTCAGAGATCTCAACTTTAGTTAGCCCCACAGGTCCCTGGACCCTGCCCAGGTGTCCCATCCTGAAGACAGGCCTTCCTCAGCAATATCAGCTGCTCCTGGTTTCTGCAGGCTTAGACATCTCTGTCTCTTTTCTTCAAAGATTCCTTGACCACACCTGGGCTATACCACTGGCTTCTCTAACTATTGCTGTCTAAGTTGTTCATTCATTCAACGAATTTTATTCTATTTCTTAGGGTATCACATCTTGAGGCACATGGTGAATATGTTAATTTTGAGATTCCCATTAGAAAACCAAGTTGTATTGTTGGATACACAGTTGGATAGACAAGTATGAGGTTGTGAAGACAGGTCAGGCCAAAGATTAAGATGTTTATCTTTAAGCTATTGTTAGGAGTTAGTTGGACAGTTAGGTAGTCAGAGCCAGGGTCCCCAGCAAGAAAATATAAAGTCAGGACAGCTAAAATAAAACAGTGCTAACGTCCTGTTTTGCAGTTTAGACAGGACCACACTAGCATTCTGTTTTGCAGCCTTTGCAGAAATGACTTCTGCAGAATGTCCTCAAATACGACAACTGAAGACAAAGCATTTGTCCCTATCATGGGTAAGGGGCAGTTAAGACATAAGCTCCCAGATGTCAGCAAAAAAGACCATCAGCATGTGGACATTAACCTAAGAGGTAGACAGATATGTGACCAAAGCCCTGACTGGCATGACTCAGCACACCCTGATTGTTTTAGTTCTGCAAAAGAGCTCATAAAAACCCCTAAACTTAGAAATTCCAGGGGTAACCCTCTCGGGGCCCCCCTCCCTTTCTGGGAGCTTTATTCTGTTGCTCAATAAACTGCTTTGCTGCCCACCACTCTTCATCTGGTCTACCTTTTCATTCTTTGAAGTTGTGTGACCAAGAACCACAGGCACTTAAGTCAGAGAGATCCTGCAGCGTCATGAGGTTACTTAGGAATGAGAATAGATGGGTAGACAGAATATTACCAAAGTCCCATTTAAATTTGAGCAACATTAAGTGCTTGGCCTCAGCAGCTCAGATGCCTTGGTTGGCTTCTGCTTCTGTCAAGTACTTCTCTGCCCTAGCAGCCATTTTCCTGCCTAAAACAGGACTCCCAAATCCCTAGAGATAAGTCACACTAGCCCTCTATCTTAGGTTACCTCATTTATTTGCTTTATTTGATACTTGCTTAATACATGGGAAGAGAGAAGACAAAACTAGTACTCCAAAGCTCTTAAAACCTCAATTCAAATCTGTATGTGCTCTCCTTGACCTCCCTGCAACACGATTCTCCACGATCAGTTCCCTATTAGGATTTTTAAAGCTAATAACAAGACTCATCAGGAGTCCTTCTGGGCTGTGATTATCCTGAGTTTTATAACTTTTTAATTCTCCTCCTATAATTTGATAAGTGGTAGTAGAGAGCTTGCTAATTGTTTTCCTATTTATTGACAGTGGGAGAAATATCAGCATTTTAAGGCATGTAGTCCAAGATGTACACTGACATTCACGTTCGGCTCTAATCTAGGGCACAATTCCCTGTATAACAGTGTCTGTTTTGCTTGCACCCAATAGGGTGTGAGAATATACTATAGAGGCAAGTTGTTGAGCGTGGCAAAAGACACTGCATGGAAGTAGAAAGAGTTAGCAAAAATAGTTATAACTTGAGCATTAACCATGTGGTAGCCACTGTTCTGTGTTTCTTGCATCATTTAATACAATGTTCCTCAATGGGGGTGTTATTGCCCCCCTAGGCACATTGTGGAAATTTGCAGAGTTGTTTTTGCAGTTATAGTGATTTGTGACAGGGCCAGGAATGGTAGACTTCCTACAAGGTAAGGGACTGTCCCACATAGTAAAGAACTGACTTCACTCAAGTCTCACAGAAGTGTCTCTTATGTCCCATGGCCATTCCTGTTTTTATAATTTTATAAATTTTTAAGCCTAGACCCTACTTTTGTTTTTGCATTTAAATAGAAAGTAATTTGAATTTAAATATTTCTAAGATACTGACATTTCCAAGAGTGTATCTATCATGTAAATTAAGAGAAGATCAGAAGATTGTTCTTTGTTTTATTTGGAACCTTATCAAGAGTCTTTACTATTTTGGGCATTATGTCCTTGCCTGCAGTACATGGCTAATGGTTGTTATAGCTGCCGCATTAATGGTGATTCTGTGTATATGTGCAAGAATGGGGCAATTTATTATTGTATCTTCTAGATTAATCATATCTGAGCATTTACTTACTGACACATATATTATTTTATCTCAAATTACATTTCTTTTATTTCTTTATATTACAAATAAGGCATTCCATTAATAACATTATTTGCTGGTAAGCCAGGGGCCAGAGTTTGAACCCAACATTCTGGATCCCAGAGCTACACACTCTTTTTTTTTTTTTTTAAAGATTTTATTTATTTATTTGACAGAGAGAGGGAACACAAGCACGGGGAGTGGGAGAGGGAGAAGCAGGCTCCCCAGCGAGCAAGGAGCCTGATGTGGGGCTTGATCCCAGGACCCCGGGATCATGATCTGAGCTGAAGGCAGACGCTTAACGACTGAGCCACCCAGGCACCCCCAGAGCTACACACACTTAACCACAGTTATTCTGTTTCTTATCACAGGACGCCAATAGAAATATCAGGCAAAAAGAGGGCAGAGTTCTGGACAGGCCTTGAGAGGCAGGGAGTATGTGGTTCTGAAAATGCAGACCAGTGCACAGTCTCCATGTAGAGTGGCCTGTAGCAGAACTGGTGAAGGTTACTGAGAAACCTGCTGGCTGGTCTCATGGGTTTCAAGTGAAGGCAAGATGGTCTGCCAATGCCCATTCTGGGTATAGGAGTAGAGCTGGATGGACTGTTGCAGATTTCCATGGTTCCTGCTATGGACGACCAGGATTCCATGGTCTCCCCATCCCACCAGGAAAGAATGGATGGACAATCCACTGATAGTTTTGAACTCACAGAACTGTTTCCACTACACACCTACTGGAATCTGTATTATTCGCTGGCATGTTCAATATTCAACTTTTAGTAAGCATGTAGGATGGCCCTGCTAGACTCCAGAAAAGTTAAAGAAAAGCTTTGACCAAGTTCCCTCACACTTTTTTAAGCATGTATTTAAAATCAGACCAGCAAACCACCTTGATTTTTTTCTCAGTCTGAGTTTATCCACTTTTTTCCATATGCTAATATCAACGGGCTGAATTTCTTCTTGGTTGGTTGAGAATTTCTCTGATTTAAAATTGATTATTAAATCTTGAAAATCAAGTAAAGTTTTCATGTGTGAATACAATTTTTTTTTTTAGTGGGTCAAAAATGCTCAGTGTGGCCTTTGCCAGTGAAGATTAGGAGAGGTGGATTAGAAAAATCTTGCCTGTCTGGATTTATTTTGTGTAGGCCTCAATTGCCCTACTTAGTTCTCATTTTTCTGGGAGCTTCTTAAGATGGTGATGAGTAGAGTTCTAATGAGCTGGAACCTTCTTCCTCAGCTACAGTTTTGATAGGTTGTTTGTCTCTAGTTTGAAGAGACTCTTATTGAGGTTAAATAGAAGACATACAGCATCCAGAGAAATCTGTAGATTAGTATATTAAAATGTATCTGCCTCTCCTATTTTGAAATAACTGCTCATGGCAGTTCTTGGCCTATTTGTTGACAAATCACTCCAGAATAATTAGATAAGAGGCAGCTGTCTGTACACTTTAATTAGCTGTTCTTGCCCCCAAAACTTGATCAGAAACTTTTCCTTGACTCATTACTGTGAGCCTAACACTGTTATAATTCTCCTCTTAATGCATATGAACTTTGCAGGCCTATTAAAAACCATGAAATACATACATATGCTGAATGAAAACATTTTTATGTATCTGTAGGATTAAAACGGAGGGAGAAATTGATAGGAGTGGATTTCAGATTGAGGCAGTGTGGCGGTGATGTTTATTTGAGGCATTTTTGCCTATGTAAAGAATACTGGCAAGGCATTTTGATTACTTGTTTACAATATGTTTGGTCAGAAGTTGTGCCCTAGCACCAGCACAAGTGTTGGTGAACATTACTAACTTCTATGCACGAGTGATAAACATTTATCTTACTTTAAAACTGGAAGAACTGAAACCCTCTTAAACCCTGTTCCCAACTTAGAGATGGCTTGTACTTCCTTTGCTAATTCTTCAATTAGCTATGTAGAACCTGGAAATCAGTTCCTTATAATATTGTGTGATTTTTTCTTATAGCCTAAAAACACCAGAGGTCAAGGAATTTTTCTGTGAAGGGCTGGACAGTAAATAATTTAGACTTGGCATGTCATAGTATCCCTGTCATAACTACTCATGTGGTAAAGCAAAAGCAGTCATAGACAGTACCTAAACATATAGGCATGGCTGTGTTCCAAAAAATATTCTTTAGGTACACTGCAATTGAAATTTCATATAATTTTCATGTGTTACAAGATATTATTTTTCTTTTAATTTTTCCATCTATTTAAAATTGTAAAAACTATTTTTAGTTCACTGGTTGTACAACAGGTGGCAGGCCATGTTTGACCCCTGAGCAGCAGTTTGCAAACCCCGGATATGCACAGAAGTGAGTTCTACTCACAATGCTAAAGAACGTAACCATATGTATGTTAAAATACTTGAGATACTTGACGTTTGTATAGGAAAATGCAGTTTATGTCTAACTGGAAATGTCACGGGCACATCTGTTACAAAATGATCTAAGCCAAGTTGGCTGTGCACAATCAACGGATATGTTTTTATTGATAGATATGACAGCCACTATTATTTTGTTGTAGGCGAGGGCTATAGATCTCCCACTTCCATATCCAAAGGCAGGTTATAGGGAAAGCATGTCTCACATCAGATTCTGCATATATGAAAACATCACTTAGCAAGTGGCACAGAAATAGTTATCACTTTGTCCATGCGATCTTAACGCGGTGCCATTCTTACGTACCTAATACCCTGCATGAGTACACTACAAAAAGACAATTTCTACAAGGAAGATTCAGATAACCTAGGTATCCGGTGACAGAATTCTGTTAATGGCAAAAACCAGGCCATAAGAGAACTCTAGGCCAAGAATGTCACTTCAAGGGTATAAGCTATGGGGGGATCATATTTATACACATGCAATTGCCAAGGTATTCATGGTATTCCTAGGGAATCTGTATGTCTTGAATATCTCATTTCACCAATGAAAAGACATTTCTCTCTCTCTCTTTTTTTAGAGAGAGTGTGCACTGTGTGTGTGGGGGTAGTAGGAGGGGTGGAAGGATAGGGAGACTAGGAGAGAAAATCTTAAGAGGCCCCACACCCAGCATGAAGCCCCACCTGGGGCCCTAATTAAAGACCCTGATTTGAGCTGAAATCAAGAGTGGGGATGCTTAACCCACTGAGCCACCTAGGTGCCCCTGGAAAGACATTTCTAATATGTCATATGCTAATTAAACCCTCTAGTGCTGATAGGAATAGTTAAAAATACTAGCTGCCTCTGGAATATGGGCTGCTGCTGCTTTTTTTTTTTTTTTTAAGATTTTATGTATTAATTTGAGAGAGAGAGGGAGGGAGCATGAGCCAGGGGGGGGGGCAGGGGAGGGAGAAGCAAACTCCTCACTGAGCAAGGAGTGTGACGTGGGGCTCAATCTAGGAATCCTGTGATCATGACCTCAGCCGAAGGCAGCTGCTTAACGACTGAGCCACCCAGGCGCTCCTAGAATATGGGCTTATTAGCACCACTCAAATACTAGCCATCCACTCATGGAGTGAGCGTGAACAAGGACCATTAAATATAAGTTAACATTCAGTTATAGATTAAAACTAACATACATACACACCATAATTTCTATGTTTAAGTACTGAAAAATAAATCACGGACAATACAATATTCTTCTAGGGGAAAACTACCGCAGCAAAATCAGTGATTCCTTTTTCCCTTAGCAATCTATCCTCCAAAAACTGAGAATAGGGACCCTTTCCACACATGGCTGGTGTGGTTGTTCATTGTAAGGGGCAAGGAAAATTTTGGGTAGGAGCTAATACAGCAATTTTAAGGAACAGGAGCTGTGAAATCTTTGAGGACACGGGCTTCTGTGAGTAGAAACCTACGGGAGTTCCGGTTCAAGATGGCGATGTGAGAGGATCGTGAACCGATCTCCTTCCGTGAACACCCCAAGCTACAGCTACATACAGAACAACTTCCTCAGAAACCAACCCAAAACCTGGCTGAGCAACTGCTCTGCATTGGCGAGAGACGGCTACAACAAAGCAGGTAGGAGAAGCCAGGACGTAATCTCGCCCTAAACCCCACCCGACCGCGCCCCGCTACTTGAGCTGGGAATGCAAAACCTGGAGCTTCTCTCTGAGGAGCAGAGAGTTTGAACCCTACATTAGACATCTCCAAATTTTAAGACCTGCACCTGAAAGACAACCCCCACAAAGCGCTAGCTTTAAAAACCGGCGGGGCTGGCTGTGTCCAGCAGACCCACGAGCTGTAATGAACTGAGAAACGGCTCTTGAAGGGTCTGTGTGCTCAGACTCACCTGCCCCTGGGCCCTGAGCAGAAGCCGATGGAGGCGTGCGGGTGGAGGGGTGCCGGCCTTTGTGCCCCAGAGGCTTGTCTTGGGGTGTCCAGAGCACACCCCTGATTTGACACATATTTGGGGGCCTGCTGGGGTGCCCTCCAGGATGGAGAGGGGTAGGTGCCGGCTTCACGCCGGCCTCCATGCTTTGCTCCAGCCAGGCGGATGCCATCTTTTTTTCTTTCCCCTCAGGTTCCATCTTCCTTCCTGCCCTCCCTCTGCTGTGCTCCAGAGTGTCAGAATCTCCCAGGGCCGCGGGTGGGGGGGTGCTTTACACACGTCTGGTGCGCCGGTTTTACGTCTAGTGCTTTGGTTTTACGTCTGATCCCTCAGGTTTTTGCGGCTGCTGCCAGGGGACACCTCCAGATAGCCTGACTCTGGGGGCTAGCCGGGCTTACTGCTCGGTCCCACAGGACTGTAGCAAATGGACAAAACATCCTGCAGACTAACGTTCCCCCTGGGGCGGGGGCGGGGCGGGGGGGAAGGAGGTTGCTTTTTCTCTCTCTGTGGAATAGAACCCAACTTTTTCACTTTCCTGACCTTGAAACGCTAGTGGGGTTTGTACAAAAAATAAATTAAGAAAAAATTAAAGCTTTGTAAAGTGGAAGAGACAGTGGATAAAAAGAACAAAAGTTTTATTGCTGAATCCTGTCACAAAACGGACCCTGATGGAATTGTGGGTGACTTTTTTCTTCCTATATTTTTAAAGTTTTTTTTTCTTTTTCCCTGCAGTATGGCATTAATTAGAATGTTACCAGACTCTGATCCTTCTTAGTTTTTCTTTCTCCATAACCACATCTTTACAATTTTATTTTTTAATTTATGCAACATGTGAAACATACCCAAAAGTAGAATGGATTTCATGGCTAATTTTTCAGCTATGTCCTCACCTCCTTGCCCCACGCCTGTATTATTTTGAGGAAAATCTCATGTTCTTTCATCATATTTAAGTTTGTATTTCTAGAAGATAAGGACTCATTTAAAAAACAACTGTAATTCCAGTGTCACACCAAAAAAAATTAACAGTAATTCTATAATATCATCAAACATGCAGTGTTTATATTTTTAATTATGTGATAAGATCCAAAAATTGCAACTGGTTGGTATGCATTTGAGTCTCTTCTAATCTACAACCTCTGTCCTTTCTTCTTTTCTCTCCCTTCCTTGCAGTTTAAAAGAAGAAACTTTTGTATTTCTAGGATTTTTTCCATAATCTGGCTTTTTACTGATTCATATTTGATTTTGAGAATTTTCCTTTATTTCTTTTTTCTTAATATTTTTGTTATATTTCATTCCATATTCATTGTATTTCATGTTGAATGTTTTTAAAAATATTTATTTATTTAATTTTTAAATATGGAGAAGTATAGAAAGAAATATTTTAGTTCCTCTTCCACTCTGAGGATAGTCCTGCCACTAGACCTCTTTCAATTATTGGGATAGTGCCCTTGAGGTCTCTTCTTAGGAATGAAACTAGCCCAACAAATATCTTCCCTCTTTCTCCCTCTCTATCATTCATTAAACTAGTGGTTCTTAGCAAGATAGTACTGTCCCCAAGGACTGTTCTGGAAACTTTTGGGTTGTTTTAGTTGTCAAATGGCTGAGGGGGTGGAGGAAGCTAATAGACTCAGCAGGCAGGAGCTGGGAGGTTAGACATCCTACAATATGTGGCACCGTCCTTAACAGTGAAGAATTGTCCCATGTACTGCACTGCTTTTGAATGTTACCCTCAAATTCATTTGTAATACTCTGAGACTGGATTTCAGTTCCGTTTTACCTATAACTACAAAGTAATTTTTCCACAGCTTTTATCATACATTGTATTTACTACAAATGCAGTTACTCTGGTGTCTAAATGGGGTGTCTGTTCGATCAGTTGGGGGCCCCCCAATGTGGGGCCACGATCAGGTGGAAGCCAATGGTGTGGGAGGTGAAAATTCACTTGAGGCAGAACAAAGGAGATAGAAATTTATTGAATACACCGCAAGGGAGCCATGGCCGGACAACAAAGGAGAGGCTCTCTGTAAGGAGGTGGTGGGTGGGGGAAGGTGTTTTTAAAGGGGGAGGATGAGGAGGTATGGTGAAGTATGGAATCGTCCCTTTTTCGGTAACTGGGCCTACTTGTAAGTAGCCCATTGATCAGTTAGGCCTATGGATATTTTGATGTGGGAGGCCTTCTAGGCCTGTCGGTGTTCAGCCAGGTGGTTGCTGTGGGCCTTTTCCATCGCTCAAGCCTGTTTGCCTAAAAGCAGCCTTTATAGTTACTGGGTACATTGAGGCAACATGGAAATCTGTTTTGTTTGGATCTTTCCATTTGAGAAAACTACTAGTAGCATTACCACTCATGGTTTTTGAACTGCCAACACAACATAGCTGTCTTGCGTGCTTTTTGGCTGTTGCCTCCACCAGGCTACTTCTAAATACAAATATGTGATGATTTCTTTATTATGTCTTCTCATTCAGGGCAGTGCCTCCCAAACCGTAATGTGAGGTTGCTATTGTAGTCTGCCCAAGCAGTTATGTTGTGAAGCAGTATTGTTTTATTTTACTTACTTATTTCTTAAGGATTTTATTTATTTTAGAGAGAGAGAGTACGTGCCACCAGGGTGGGGGTGGGGGGGGGTAGCTGGGGCAGAGTCAGAAGGAGAGAGAGAATCTCAAGCAGACTCCATGCTGACCGCGGAGCCTGATCCCACAACTATGAGATCTGACCTGAGCTGAAATCAAGAGTTGGATGCTGAACCAACTGAGTCACCCAGGTGCCCTGAAGCAGTATTGTTCTATTATAATTTTTACATCTCCTATTTATTATAGTTGGGGCTTTATATACATTATTTTGAAATAATGTACATAGGTAGGTTTATATTATCTATGGATTTTATTTAAACATGGTATGATGGGACAGCAAATATTTGTTATTAAAGCAGGGATTGGGGCGCCTGGGTGGCTCAGTTGTTAAGCGTCTGCCTTCCGCTCAGGTCATCCCAGGTCCTGGGATGGAGCCCCAAGCCCCACATCGGGCTCCCTGCTCTGCGGGAAGCCTGCTTCTCCCTCTCCGACTCCCTCTGCTTGTGTTCCCTCTCTCACTGTGTCTCCCTCTGTCAAATAAATAAATAAAATCTTTAAAAAAATAAATAAAGCAGGGATTGGATCTGATGAGATTGAGCCCCACAGGTTTAGGTTGGTGGGGAGAGTTGAAACAGCACTGACCAGTTAGGGATCACTGAATATGTGTAAACATTTTAACAGTGGAATTTGCATAATAATAGCTGACGCTTTAGGTAGTTTTTGCTTAATATGCTGGGAACCCTTCTTTCCAAATGCTTTACCTAAATCAACTTCTTCAATGCTCATTACAGCTCCAAGAGGTCAGTGGGAGCTATCACTCTCCCCTTCTTATAAATGAGAAAACAAGGGACCTAGATATGAAGTAATTTACCCAAGGTCACATAACTAAGTGCCAGAGCTGGGATACAAACCCTGGCAATGAGGCTACGAAGTCTATTCTCTTAACCACTGCATTTGATTGCTTTTCTTTTGAAGCACAATTCACTGAGCACAAAGGAAGGAAAATCAAACATATTGGCAGAAAATAAACAGGTGCTAGATTTAAAGGGAAAATGGATATGCAATTTTGCCTTTTAGAGACTAGTATTGCTGAGTTGGTGGTAGGGTTAGAAGTAAACCTTTAAAGTGCATACTAGTCCCCTGGAGGGGCTCAAAAAATATTTGTTGAGTGAATGAAGTACTTTATAGGATTGGCTGCAGTGGAGAATAAAATTATGGAAGAGTCTCAAAGTTAATAAAGAGAGTAAGACAGAACTTGGGCATCTAAACTACACAAAGGATTGTAGCAGGTGCCTTTTGTGAAGTGTAGCACACCAGAAGCGTGTCTGGTGTTTCCACCATAAGCATCTTTGTTGCAGGTGTTTTCATGGCATAACTCATTGCCATAAGGCAATTTTACTGTAAAAGATAAAATCGTGAAAAATGAAAGAGGGACATTCATTAAAAAAGACTATTAAATAACATGAAAAATGAGCAACAAAATGAAAAAGGCTTTATTGAGAAATTAAAAATTGAATGCATTCAAAATGTATGTAGATTCATGGCAATACTGTGCAAATAACTGATTTTAATTTGTGGACTGTACCAAAGCACTTGTCTTCAAGGTTTTTTGTTCATAATATTATACTTTTTTTTAAAAAAGATTTTATTTATTTATGAGAGAGAGAGAGTGTGCCTGAGCGTGTGCGTGAGTGGGGGGGGGAGGGGCAGAGAGAGAGGGAGAAGCAGGCTCCCCATTGAGCAGGGAGCCTGTCCTGGGCTGGATCCCAGGACTCTGGGATCATGACTTGAGCCCAAGGCAGACTGACAGAGCCACCTAG
This sequence comes from Neomonachus schauinslandi, assembly GCF_002201575.2. Lineage (NCBI taxonomy): Eukaryota > Metazoa > Chordata > Mammalia > Carnivora > Phocidae > Neomonachus > Neomonachus schauinslandi. The sequence goes on along the minus strand of NC_058410.1, from coordinate 80,711,550 downwards.
GCGCCCCCCCCCCCTTTTTTTTGCTTGTTGGTTTGTTTCCTTGTTTGGCATCACACTTCTCTGTCGTTTTTTTTTTTCTTTTTACCAAAACTTCTTCCTTCATTAAGAGTGGTATCAGTTTCCAAATACTACGATGCATATTTGTAACTGAACTTTGTATTGTGTTGTGAAAACCTTCTATGCTGGTGTGTGTTCTTGGTATATTGTCATATGTCCTTTGATAGATGTTCTAAAGTTCTATGTGAAATGTGGGTTCAAAACTCTGCATCACTGTATAGACTATTATGAGGGCTAATATATAATTATATTTATTAATATAAAAATGAGAGTATTGCTTCAGTGGAGAAATGAAACCAAACTGTCAGCCAGTTGTTGAAACTAATAGACTGTCAAACCAGTCTGTCAACCAGTTATTTATTTTTTAATGGCAAAATTGTCTTACAGCCAATTAGTTATGCAGAGAAAATGTTTGCACAAAAATCTTGCAGTGAAAATGCTTTTGGCAAAGAAGCTTACTGCAAAACTAGCTAGAACCCATAAGAGGAATTCCATGTGGGAGTTGCTTAATTTGCTTACCCAGGACCACAGAATTTTAACTACAAATGTTAATTAGGATACATCTGGTTCAAATATCCATCTTGACAATATCTGACTGGGGCTAGAATAGAACGGGGGTGTTTCTTAACAGAGATTTTTAAATAAATTGACAGAACTCACATTACAAATACATCATATTAAAGAGTTAACTGAAACATGGAAACATTTAATCTCTCCTGAACAAGGAGTTGGCAGAATTGTGATGTAGGAACAGCTCCAGGAATCATCTTTGTCCTTGTCTTACTGGGAGTCTTCTCTTATTGGGAGTTACTCTGCCCCTGGATCCCCTGCAGTGTCCTTCACAAGTTTGGGTCACATGCCAGGCCTGTCTGAATGACCATTTCCCTTTGCCTGCTTCTGTCTACACCTGGCCAGTGTTTCAAAGTTCAGACTTTAATTACACAATAGGATTACCATAGCTCTAGCTATTGCATAGATTGGTATAAAGGAGGAACTTCAGGAGGTTTATTCCCTTCATTTTCCTTGTGTTTTCTAAGCAATGCATTCCTAAGTCAGCAAATCTGCTTAATACCTTTGGTCAGCTCTGGTTGCAGTATGATACAGTGCAAATAGAAGGTTTTGACATTTGGCCATGTCATTGGGTTTCCACTTCTAAGCCACAGAGTAAGAAAGGAATGATATGGGAGATTATTCTCAATTCTTCTAAAGATGGTATATTAACAAATAACCTTTTAGATACAAAAGAGAGACATCAATGTATTACATATATTAAATGACTTAGGAGGTCATTAGGGTTTAATTTTCTCATGGAATTTGTTAAGAGCAGCTCTAAAAAAGTTCACCCTTGGCCAAGATTTTCCCTGAGCTGCTCACTAACCAGCCGTATTAGATGTTACTCCCTAGTTATTATGGAATTAATTTTAGAACTGCACCATTGGTGGGTTTGAACATCACTCCATCTCTCAGTCTTCTTATGGCTGACATGGACTTGTTTCTTAGTACTTGATCTGCCAAGTCAGCTACTTTGATGTCATTTTTAGTTAACTTCTTGCTTCTCACTGTTGGCTTCCCTTTTTTTATTGCCAGTAAACCTTTTGTTATTTGATGTTAATAATGAGTAGTAATCTTAGTCTTTGACATGTCTCTGAACCCACTATGACTATGTACTGAAGTTTGTGGGGAACTCACGCCAGGTGTGGCTCTGACTTAGGGTTGGTCTTACTTACCAGAGTCTTCTCCATGAAATCAAAGGCTGTGGCTCTATGTTACTTCCTATAAAAAATAACTCCCTAGCTTGCTTTTAGAAATTTTTTTTCTTTCTGGTCTTTATAAATCCCGTTTTGTTAGGTGTTCCCTTTACATGCATTGTACCCTTCATTCTCACAAAATATTGTGGAGAAAATAACATCTTTTTATTTAATTTAATTAATTAATTAATTTAAAGATTTATTTATTTATTTTAAAGATTTATTTATTTATTTTGAGAGAGAGAGAGAGAAAATGAGCAGGGAGAGGGGTGGGGCAGAGGGGGCAGGAGAGAAGCAGACTTCCCCCTGAGCACCGAACCCAATGGGATGCTCAGTCCCACGACCCTGAGATCATGACCTGAGTCTAAACCAAGAGTTGGATGCTCAACTGACTGAGCCACCCATGTGCCCCACAACTCCTTTTTAAAGAAGGGCAAACCAAATCTTCATGGTTAAGAAGCTTTTAAGTCAGTTTTTGTAGACCTTCAAGCTTTCCTACGTTATTTGTCATCTTATCCTGTCAACTCTACCTTTACAGTAATTATCAGTGTTATCCTTCATTTCTAGTCTCACTGCAACTGCCCTAGAATAGCATCTCATTAACTCTCTTACCTGGAGGACTTAAACAGCTTCCTAACTGGCTTCCCAGCTCTATTTCCTGTCTTCTATGCTTTTTACATTCTCTCACTAGAGGTACTATTTCAAATACAAAGTTTATCATGCCACTTTACTGTGACTCCCTCTTTCTTTCCCCCCACTGACAATAGAACAAAGTTTTTAAAACTTTGGTGTGTGACTCAGGGCCTTCAATCTGTCCAAACCCACCTTTCTAGTCTTTCTCGCACATCATGTCTTCAGGCATGTTCTACCACAGCAGAAGCACATTCCTGTTTCTAGAACGAGTCCTCTAACTTGCAGGCTCTGTACTTCCCTGCAATTTCTCTTGCCCGGTAGGCCTTCCCTCCTCTTTCTTACATCTCTGCCTAGGCAGACCACACCAGACTTTCAGTATCTACCCTGGACTCTTACTGAGCTTAGTAAACTATCCTTTGCCTTCAGACCCCTTCAGAATTTATACTTTCCATGGCATTTACTACCTTTATTGACCTTTTATTATAGTCATTTGTGTGCTTTCCTATCCCTTCATTCTCTTCATTAGAACGCTAATAGAACCCTAACCCTGTGGTTAAGAAGATGTCTTCTACCTTTAAATGTCCTCTAGCACTTAAGATAGTTCTTTGAATATATCAAGTACTCAGCCAGGGTTGGTTGAGTTTAAAAAGTATCCTCTTTTAAAATACACATATGCTTAGATATGTTTGGAGAAAATTACTTGAACATTCACACTGCTGCTTAGTGGTTCTCAACTGGGGGAAGGAGTCTGTGAAGATGGCAAATACAGTCCTTGAGCTACTTTAGTATTTCAATAGGCCTAATGGAAATTATACCTTTACTTATAATGAGGCTGGGAAGCTAACTAATACATCAAATTTTTGTTTGTAATTATATTTAACTCTGTAAGAATAGTATTAATTTCTTAGTCTAGGATTGTTTGGTAGTAACAGAATATACTCAAATTAGTGTGTAGAAGAGGGGAAACTTAATATGATGATATAGGGATATCTTATATAAGCCCAAGGTAGGAAGTACAGGTAGGTCTCACAAAGGATTGAAACCAGAGAGAGAGAAATTACTGAAAATGAAGATAGCAGTCTTTTTTTTTTTTTAAGATTTTATTTATTTATTTGACAGAGAGAGACACAGCAAAGAGGGAACACAAGCAGGGGGAGTGGAAGAGGGAGAAGCAGGCTTCCCGCGCTGAGTATGAAGCCCGATGCGGGGCTCGATCCCAGGACCCTGGGATCATGACCTGAGCCGAAGGCAGACGCTTAATGACTGAGCCACCCAGGTGCCCCTGAAGATAGCAGTCTTAAGAATTCTTCCCCGGAGTCTTCAGGTATTCCCTCTGTTTCCTGTTGACATCAGTTTCATCTTCCTCTCTGCGGACTGGGTACTTAGGCTCTGCTAACACACTACTGTTACAGTGTCTATATCTATTTTAAAACACTTCAGTGAAGATAGTCCGTGTGTATGTCTAGCTATATCTATACCTACACATACACTTATATATAGATGCACACATGCATGTATGTATGCTTATATGTGTATATATACATAGTTGATATTTACTTGTGGGGCCAGTAATTGAATTTTGAAGTACTCAGCCAGACACTCCTCCCAGGAAATTGGCAACATACACTAGTCAGCATTTGAAAGAACTTAACTAGAAATCCATACTCAAAAGACAGCTCCTACAAGTTGCAAACATATTTACCTCAGCTTAGCTCTAGACAGTTTTAAAATTAGCAAAAAGGGCATTAGAAATGACTTTGGGGGCACCTGGGTGGCTCGGTCGTTGGGCGTCTGCCTTCGGCTCAGGTCACGATCCCGGGGTCCTGGGATCGAGCCCCGCATCGGGCTCCCTGCTCGGTGGGAGGCCTGCTTCTCCCTCTCCCACTCCCCCTGCTTGTGTTCCCTCTCTCGCTGTGTCTCTCTCTGTCAAATAAATAAAAATAAAATCTTTAAAAAAAAAAAAAAGAAATGACTTTGAATTAGTGAACTATGTGATGTTCAAGATATAGGGATTGACTAGAAATATTGTGTATGCAGCTCTTCTTTATATGAGCAAGTATAAGATTATATTTCTGGAGGGTCATTTCTTGTCTTAGGACTCAGTTTGGCTCTGTACCTGGGTTCTGTTGTTCAACTGTGGTGAGAAGTTTAGCTCAGTCCTGAGGCTAAAATGTTGTTGCCTCTGCCTTCAGTGAAAGAACCTAATAGTTACAAATGGTCAGCTTATTTTAGGCCAGTTTGCAATGAGGGCATGTCATCATCATGCCAAAACAGATAGGCCCTTAGATTCCAGATAACTGGACTCTCTCAATTTTCTTTTCAGTTTTTCTGGAAAGAGAATTGACTGGCTCATTTTGGGTAAGGTCCTGGCCCAATCTACAGTGACCAAGGGAGTCTGCAGGTTATGTACTAATCAACAGCGCTAAAGAAAGCTTCTCACCAGAAGCTGTGGATATTGCGCTCTCTGAAAAGGGGGTCCAGGCTGGGTTGTGGGTAAAGAGTAGATTTCATAGAAAGGGGTATTGACAATGCAAGTTCTTTGAGACCTCATGTTAATCAAATTCAAAGCTATATTTCTTCGATTCAGAAGAGGATATAAAATTCTTTTTTTTTAAAGCTATAGTTATTTACTATTTGTCAATAAAGAAGGTTGTCCTTACCTTTAAAAAGAAATTGACATTCTAAAATATGAGGGGTGGAGTCTCCTCTAGGTGCTGGACAGTACTGCAGCTGTACAAGGCCAGAGGGAAAGCGCAGGTGGCAGTTCTCTTTAAACTCGACCACACTGAACGCTTTGTTCCCTGTGTGGCCTGCACTTCTTCCCAGTCCAGTTTGATGTCTGGAACCTCATCTTCTGGCTCTGGATCCTTTCTCAAGGCTCCCTGCGGGGAGGCCACTATGATGGTCACATTCCTCCCAGAATTCTACAACACGGAGACTCTTCTTAGCAGCCCGTTGTTGATGGGTTTCCTGGTGGAAGAGCCCATGGAAGAGGTTCCATGTGAGGTTGAGCATGTTGATGGACCCAGAGACCTTGGCATACATGTCTTGATGCCAGTGAGCTGGCAGATGGTGATGATGGCCCGATGGCAGCAGAGGCCATAGCCTCTGGGTTGTTTCTTCATCTTAATATGGGTCCTTTTAAATCTTAAAGAAATATCGTGGAGTATCGTATGGTCTTCGTATCGTCCTACATAATGCTAATAGTGAACTGAGGAACTCTGTTCTTCATTCTTCTGAAAGCATCCATCCGATCAGGGACACCTCCTCTGCCATTCCCCACAGCGACCAGGACATGGACTGATTTCTTTCTTCCCTCTTTTGCTGTCATATTTACAACATTTCTTACCTCAAGTATCCTGGTATCAAAATCATCATGTGTTTCTCCATTGTCGGGGGGCCAAGACTGACGCCTCCCTGTATGTTTCTACTCCATCCTCAACTCCCGTTTATCCTTCCTCTTCCTCTTCTGGTCCCACTCTTCCCTTGACTGGACCAGATCAGCCTCTGCCTTCTCCTGCTCTTCCTTGCTTCTTTGGGCAATGGTCTGCACAGCTCCCTCTCTCATAAGAGGGACATTCAGATCAGACCATAGGAAGCCATGACGCCCTTCACCAATGATCTGACCCCTGTTCAAATCCTTTTTTCTCCTTTTCTTAGTTCTTTTGCCTCTTCCTCTTCTTGCTCCTGCTCCAGTCTCTGTTAAAGCGCCTTTCCAAAGCTCATCTGCTGTCAATTTAGTGAAGAAACTATAGGATCTATACTGTTGACCCATCAAATTACTGGGAGAAGAAATACAGCATTGTGTCTGTAGTGCACGGGTCAGGCTGGTGAAATGATGGTTGTCTCTAGTTCCTGGAGACCACAAAGGGCCATTGCTGAGAACAGTCTTCAATGCCCACATGGAAGCTGTTGGAAAGGTGTTTAGGTAAAGCTGCCTGGACCATATGTGACCTGCCCTCATGGTGGAGCCTTGAGTGCACCTCAGGATATAAAATTCTTTAAAAATTCAGCAGACATGTTTTTAAAGTAAGCTAAATTTTACAGACAACAGGGTTGATAGGTAAAATAATAAAAGGATTCTGGATATGCAATAGTTTTCCTTTTAATAGCTTTATTAATGGATGAATTTTCCAGGGGATGGGGACTGATCGTTGGAAGAAGGAGGCACTTCCATGGAAGGCAGGAAAATAGACCACTTGCTCATGGGATAAGGGGCCCAAGTAGGATAGAAGGGAGAAGGATAAGAAAAAGAGTGAGCAGGACCTAGCTGACAGACTATTTTCATATTTCAATGTAAGGCAGGCTCTGCCTGCTTATAATACGAACAACAAATATTACCAATTAAAATTTTTTTCCTTTATGAAGAATGACTCTGACATAGAGTGTGATTGTGACAAGGCCATTCAACAGAGCAAGTGTTTGTTGTGCAAAATTTGTTTTGATTAGACTAGCAAGGCTGTTTCTATGGGCCATCTGCTGGGACATAAAGTTTTGTTAGTCAGAATCCTTGTTTAACCTGCATCTATGAAAAAGGGGTTGCTAAGTAAATTAATAGATTAAACAAGGGAAATGTTATGCTGATTGAGAGTGAAGGCCTTCAGCTGAAACATTTGCATTCAGACAATGGATACACTAATTATAAATATGTTATCAGTTAAAGTGCTTTCACAGCTTGCCTTCCCATGACAGTGATTTCATTGCTTTGTCCTGGAATGTTTTGAAACCCAGTTTCTTTAAGAAAAGTTTTCTTCCTCAAAATTTCCATTAAGTTAAATGACCTTTTTTTTTTTTTCCAGTTATAATGAACCACAGAGGTTTTACTATATTCAAAAACTTTGTGGGACACTTGGGTGGCTCGGTTGGTTAAGTGTCTGCCTTCAGCACAGGTCATGATCCTGGGGTCCAGGGATCCACTTCCTCCACTCCCCCACCTCATTGGGCTCCCTGCTCCCCACTGCTCTTGCTCTCTCTCTCTCAAATAAATAAATAAAATCTTTAAAAAAAACCAATTTTGAATCCAAATATCAGCAGTTTCAGAGAATCATTATGGTGGTTGGAAGGAAGGGAGAAGGGAGGAGGCTAAGGTAGGAGGGGATGAAGAACATGGCAAAGGGAGCTCAAAGTGGGGAGGATAGAAGGGTGGAGAGGTGGGGAAAGGAAGATTAGAAAAAAAAAATAATGAGCAGAAAGAGTGGAATAAAGAGATGCGAAGAAGAAAGAACTCTAAGGTGTGAAGAAGCAGGGAGAGGAAGCAAGGGTAGATCAGGAAGAAAGGATTTGTTGAAAATGATTGGCTTTTAATATTTATTAGTCATATGGAAGTTAAGTAGAAATAGAAGTCGTAGTGAACTCCCGAAGGAAGAAATATCTTTCAAACTTGGGTCTCTACAGTTACTACAGTAGGAAGCATCAGAATGGTATTGGAAGACTGGTATCTGCATAAAGGCTCCCTTTGCTCTGTCCTTCCTAGCTAACTGGGTTGACCATATCCCCTCACACCTATGGCCCCAGCACAGACCTCTATTAACCAGGCTTCCTATAGGCCAGGTGATTGGTACTGGCTGATTTGGAATGAAAAGGAAATGATACAAGCTTGGGTAAAGGTCACACCTTTGGAATCTGTCTCTCCTTATACCATTCCTTCATTCACTCTGCTGCTTTTCTCTTTCTGTCTCTTTGTCTCTCTTTCACACACACACACACACACACACACACACACACACGATGCAGAGAGTGGGAAGGTGCTTTAAGAGAGGGATGTGCTTAATGGGAGTATGACATCCTCATAGTTCTACAGTTCATACAACATTATGAAAAAATACTTAAGACTCAAACAGGGACATTGCATATTTCTTAGTCTCCGGAGTATCTTTGCATTTCTCGGTGGCTGTGACATAAATACCAGACATTATTTTACTTTTAAGGGGACTGTGGTTTGAGAGTCAGTGGTAGATTTGGTGCTACCTTTTTTCTTTTTCCAACCTGGGTCTGTCTGGGGCAATGCCTCCCACTAAGTTGAGGACCAGGCAGAAGGTGAGTTCTCTTAGCCCATTGAGATTGCTTTCCTAGGTTTTCCAGGGAAATTTCCACTCTTGAAGAGGTCATTTGGAAGCAGGAAATTAATGAAAACCTCTCTTATTCTTTTTCTTGGTAACTCTGAGAGACCAGACTTTTTGGTAGATTGGGGCTACGTCAGTGGCTCCTTTTAAATGTACTGTGCAGCCTGCACGTATGAAGTAGTACCTGGATTCTGGGACCCATTATGCTAATGGATGCTTATTTTCTCACCTCACTTCCCTGTCAAAGATTTTCCCTGAAGCTGGTTTCATTATAATTTTAAAAATACCATCTGTCTGCTTAAGAGTCTTTCCCCTCTCTTTTGGACAGATTTCTATCTGATTTCTTTCACACAGTTCTATTGAAGTTCTCCAGGTGCAGAGAGTAGCCATTATACAGCTTCTGTCCAAAGTCATCTTTTTTCATACTATTGCTGTGCAACTGTTGGGGGAGTTTGTCACTATTAACCTTGGGCTTTTGTAGCAGCGATTAAGCTCCTTTATTGGTTTATCCAGCATGACACCAGCATAATTTAAATCACATCCTCGTCTATGCACAGTTCATTGCTTTCACCCCTATATCTGCAGCAAAGCTTATGAGTTTTTTTTTCCCCTCACAGTACCTTAGAGAGATGTCCTTGGGTCCTTTGTATTTTGCACCTGTATGTTTTTCTGCCTGTGGTATTCTTCTTTACTCATGAGTTACATGCACTTCAGTGACCTATGTACTATTGTGTTGGTTCTAGCCAATGCTCACAATGGCCCAGATGTATTATTTAATTGCCTTTTCAGCTATTAACATTTTTGGTAGTGACATCTTGGAAATGAAACACGAGAAAAATGTGGCAGTTTTCTGGGTGACCACTTTTATGTTGGTTTTCTTTGGTTATTTCCTATGAAGATTTCCCCTTGCCTATAGTCTTTTTGGAAAATACACTTTACTTCCTTCCAATGATTTCAAGTGTTCCCGTGTCCTTCATTCTTCTAATCTTTCCCATAATTTTTAACTCACATATAAAGTATGTTTTTATGGGATGTTTTTGTTTTATTTTTAAAGATAAAAATCTCATGTATTAGCTTTTGTTTTACCCTCTTGCTCTGCCCTTTAATTATTCTGATTTTAGGACTCAGAATATTTGTAGCACAGTGACTTATAGACAAACCCATTTTTTTCATGCTTTAACCAAGGCAAAGTCAATGGTACTAATATTCGTGGATGGATGATTATCCAGCGGCCATAATTTAGAGCATGAATCACTGTCATTCACTCATCAAATTTTTTTAGAGTACTTTTTATATCCTGAGCATTTGTTGTAGAGAATAAAAGCCACAGTGTTCATAAATAAGGCTTCCCTGATTATACACCTGCATTGCAAGAAAGAGAGGGTACACTAGCCAGTGGCTGGGGCCCATCACATCCAGTTCCTTAACATAAAAAGATGAAAGACTTTCTTTGGTACATTTGGTAGCCAGTACTACCTCCAAGATTTGCTTTATGGTCAGCAGGGGAGAACTTGTCTTCATGACCCTTGGGTACAGAAGTTGACACATCAAGATGCTCATCAGGGATGGGCACAGTGGATCTTGTAGTTCTACCAAGCTTCAAAAAGGCTCTTTGAAAGCATTTGATGACAACATTGGAAAAAGTTCACAGTATTTGTCCAGTAAGATATTTAGGATCTGTAAAAACAGTAATGTATTTGTCAAGGGGAGTAAGACATGAAATCTCCTTGTTGGTTGAGATTTTTACTTTTAGAAGATATGATAAGAGGTTCTGTTATTAGGGAAGGAATTGATTTCTCATCACGTGGTAGTAGGTGCTGGGAGTATGATGGTGAGCTGTAGATATTGAGTAGCTATTAAAGCCTTTTGACTGACTTTCTATTTTTTTTTTAAAGATTTTATTTATTTATTTGAGAGAGCGAGAATGAGAGAGAGTACATGAGAGGGGGGAGGGTCAGAGGGAGAAGCAGGCTCCTCGCTGAGCAGGGAGCCCGATGCGGGACTCGATCCTGGGACTCCAGGATCATGACCTGAGCCGAAGACAGTTGCTTAACCAACTGAGCCACCCAGGTGCCCTTGACTGACTTTCTTTGGTAGTCAGAAAAGACTGAGGAATAAGGTCTGAGGAGACTAGAGGGACAATCAGATGCATGCATACTCCAGATGCTGTACTGGGCAGAGCAGTGGCAGTATTTGGACATTATATCAGGGACAGGGGAGGGGAAAGGAGGAACACCCAAGGCACAAGCTGGGTAGACAGCTGGGGTAACTGCTGAAAAGAGCAGTGGGATTCAGGAATGGATACCAGGAACTCAGATGAGCTATCAACTCAAGGGATCAAATGATCTTGGAAGGACAAGGTGGTTGGTTCTGTAACAACAAAATCATACTGCCATTAGTTTTATTCATGGGTGGGGAATGAGAGGTGTAAGTATAAAGGGCGTAAATAGGATGAGCTCACTTGGTTCAAGGAATATATATTGGAGAGTGTTTTCATTCTATGAATCCTGGAATGCCTTGCTGTTACTGGAGACTGATATCCTTGTTTTAACCTATATAGGTATAACAGTGTTTCTCCTGCACCAGCGTTCAGTAGAGTCACAAAATCAGCTCAAGCCTCTCCAGATTACTGGAAGTTCTCCATTAGTACTTTCTGCTCCCACGATGATCGGGAAGGGATACAGCCACACTCTCTGGAGGTGATGTGTATCTTTGTTTGGCTGCTCCTCTGCTGCTTGGACCTGGGTGCTGCTGCTCCCCCTGTTGATGTTTCCACCATGGCCATTAATACAACAAATGCTGCTTCCACCGCAATTCTAATCTTATGGCTACCGCCACTGCCGTCCATGTGGTCATCACCACTAACTTTATGCCTAGGTTCTGGGTCTTTCCCCAGCTTGCCTCTCTACTGTGGCAGCTGTGCTTGGCAGGCTACAGGTTATTCTGTGCTCTCACCTGGGCCTGGGCAGTGGGGATAATGGCTTGCTCTGTCCTAACATAGCCAGGACTATTGTTTGCTCTGTTTCACCCTCTCTGGCAGCTGGAATTGTTAGTCTGTGAAGCACTAGATGTGTTTTTCCCCAACCTTAAAAAAAATCCATATTATTATTTTAAGATTCCCGGCACTTCATTGGCCGGGGAGTGAGGAGGATCCTCCTCTGCCTCCCCATCTCTGGCCTTGCAGCTGGAAGTTCTTCCTGAGTCTCTGTGCTCAGCCTGTCATCTCTCAGAGACTACCTGCCCCAGAAGCAGACCCCCCGCCGAGCAGGGAGCCCGATGTGGGACTCGATCCCGGGACTCCAGGATCATGACCTGAGCCGAAGGCAGTCGCTTAACCAACTGAGCCACCCAGGCGCCCCAGGTCTACCTTATTCACTATAGGGAAGGAGAAACCTCTTTGGAGGGAATTCAATCCAAGTAGAGAGATCATCAAGACATCAACTGTGCTAAAAGGACTGTGGAGTAGTGTCTTAAAGGAGGAGGGATTCGGATAATGGCAAATGTTGTCATTCAAGTTGTAACCTGATGCAGCCTCCTAAGCTGAGCTCTGGGGTATGACAGCTCCGATTAAAGTAGAGTGAAAACTAAAGGCGCTATAAATCAAATATGGGCTATACTGACACCTTGCTTTTACCGTGATGGCAGATAGCACTGGAGTCTCTGCGCAGATGGCAGATGGCGCTCCCGCGGCACAGCATGGTGAGCAGCTTCACACTGTCAGCACCTGGGGTGGACAGCCTGTTTGGGTGTTGAGGGCACTGACAGCTGTGGCCCTGCCGTGGTGAGCAGAGCGCAGAAGTGCCTCCAATAGCATGATTCTGGGACAGCCAGCATGGATTAGGAGAAGAGGACATGGAGGACGTCATGGGCAGCTGAGAGGATGCCCCATTCTTTGCCACCAAATACCCATTTGATACCACTAGGGTTGCTCAGAAGTGTTGGTGGAGAATTTGAGAGGGACTGAGTACTTGCAGGTTGGCCCTAGGGGAGAGGGGAGGAATTGCAAGTTTAGATGGTTATTTCTCTCCCTGCCTGTTGGCTCTCTCACCCTCCCATTTCCCCCTGGACTGGAGTGTCCTGGAAAACATGAACTAATAAACAGAAACTAATTGGTTATGGCTGGAGTTATTCCCACCTGGGGTTTTGCACCCCAGTTCTGGGATCCTTGAGATCTGGGAACCTAATTTACTCCCTCACTCTAGGAAAATGCAGCTTTTATTGAAAAAACAATCCTTAGCTTGTCACAACTAGTAAAAGAAGTCCTGCTGCAAGCCCTCCCTTGTTTACCTGGGGAAAAATTGCACAGCCTTTTTGATTAGGCTAGACATACCTTAGGGCAAAATATACAGTGTTGGCACTCCACATTTTAGCAGAAAATCATTTCTACTCATAATCTTTACCCAGTCTCCCAGTCTCTTCTGCTTGAATTCATTTGTGCTGTTCACTTGGGTTCTAACATCTTGAGACTCTGTTCCCCCTACAACTGATAAATCTCGTTTAGTTGACTTCCCTCCTATCTGCCACACTAACCATTTTTTTTTTTTTTTACCTGAATGTGATCCTTTTACAAGTTTCATTTAATATTCCCAGAGCCCAGCGTTTAGCCCCATGCACAGCCAATTTCATTCTCGTCAACTCTGGTGTGCTCTCAGCCTGCAGAGCTGGCTGACTTCTCCCGGCAGCCCTTTCTTGTGGGCACGTTCACTGAAAAAATCTATAAATTTGCCCACACCAAGAAATTGGTTAAGTGTGCGGTATTTACCAGGCTTGTCAAACTCTGTCAGAGTTAGCAAATCAGAAACTGTAGACACATTTGACTTTAAGTTACAAAAAGCAAACAGCTGCATATTCTCTGATCCTGTCAGCTCTGAATGTTTCCAGAAACAAACAAACAAAAAAAGAATTTTATCTTGAAATTTGGCAGGGCAAAGGAGTAAACAGCCTAACTCTCACCTGAAATCCTTCCCTGCCCTTCTTCCCAGGGGAGTTAACATGCTTTGCCTACAAGTGACCTAAATTTTAAAGAATAAGTTACCTTCTGTCCAAGGTCTTAGGTTTCTCCATGATTTTTTTCTTTCCCCATTAGACAATGAATCCAGTGACTCAGGGGGATCAGTATTATTAATTATTTATTATATTGACACTCTAGATCACTGGTTGAAAGTGATTGCTTCCTATTTAATAGCAATATATGTCCCCCCGTCCCCCCCACCCCCCCACCTCAGGATGACCCCCTTTGGATCTACAGCATGCAGAATTAGAATGGTGTGATAGGGAGGTTCAGGAAGCTCAGAGAGAGAGAAAGAAAACCTTTTGTTCTTGTCAGCCATCATCTTACAGTCCAAGGAATGGACTACAATTTGTTATGCCTGCTTTTTGTGTGATATATCTTCATTTTTTATCCACCTCCAAATTATGCACACCCTCACATCAGAAAGGTGTGTGTATGTGTGTGTCTGTGTGTGTGATCATCAAATTTTATTCTTGCAATTTTATAACGTGGTTCCTAGTAGAAATTATAGGGATTTCTAATGAAGTTGCTGGCAGGGGAACAGTATATGCTAGGTAACTAGAAAGGTTGTTCTTCATTGTTAAAGAAGAATCAGACGTGTGCTGAGAATAGGATGAGCCAAAATGTTAAAATGGCTCTGTCAGTTTGATGAGACTATGAAGGATGAGCCAAAGTAAAAAGTATAAAATGAACTGAATATGATAAAGTGTAGAGTTGTCTGTATCAGCCGCTGGCTCTGTATCCCTGTCATCTAGGGGAAAAAATGTGTCCCAGTAGCTTATGCATTCTAGATGGCAGGGTTACGGGTAAATAGCCCAAGGTTGCACTCATGAGGAGGAATGGGAGGGAAGCCTGGAGGTCAGTTCCCAAGATTGGACCCTGATTTTTCTTCTAACATGTATTCCTCTAGCCATGTATATGGGTAAGTAATGCTAGCTGCTTAACAAGAAATTTCCAAGTATATAAGCTCAGACATGCTAGATATTTATTTCTTGCTCCCAAGTGGTTGACCCTGACTGGTAAGTTTTGCTCACCTTAGCTGTGACTCGGGACCCATATACTTTCTAGAGATGGGGCCTGAGTAATTGTAGCTTGAGAAGCTCCACAGATGATTCTGGTTTTCAGCCCCAATTGGCTAACAAACAGCCAACAACATACTCAAAGAAGAACATTTTATGTAAGAGCTCTTAAAACTGTTTTCTTACTCTAAGTTTGAATTTTTGCAATATCAGTTATTCTAATTCATTTCTTCAATACAATAGCCACAGGGAGAATATAAAATAGTGGTCTTGCTTCAAAATTACTGATCACCCACCTCCAGCATTACATGTACATCTGCATTCTGGACAGCTTCTCAGTTCTTTGCAGCAATTTTTCCCGAGGATGGCATTGGTTTTTATAATTTATCTTTTTGCCAGAGAAACAGGCGGGGTTTAGACTTTACTGTTCCATAATTGATCGTAGTTTTAGTGTTCTGCATTACCTGAATAGGAATAATTATATTTTTTAAATAACTTTTTATTGAGCTTTGATTACATACACAAACATTATTTATGGGTTGAATTATATGATCTCTATATATACCAAAGATTTTCCAGATTTTTCAGAGAATGTTGATTGTAAAAATAGTTCTAGAGTCAAATTAGGCAAGAATAATCTTCAACTAGAGAAAATTCTTATTTTAAATGTAGCAAAACAGGGCTGTATCTTGCTTCATCTTTTTAAGTGTGTTCCTGAATAATTTTAGATGAAAGACTTGTGACTTCCTGCAAATAGGATTCTAGGTTTTTCCTGTGCTGATGACAGGGACTGCCTTTCACACTGTGGTGGCAGTGTGAAGAATTAGCTCAACCTTGTCAGGAAGAACATCTAAATATTATTTTAAAACCCCAAATCAACATTTTAGGCAAATGCTTTGACATAAAGATGGATTATATAATAATATGCAATAAGTAATATTATTTGGCTAACTAGGGGTCCATCTGTGATTAATATCATGTTAGACACTGGAATTCAACACTGTTCCAAATTGCTTTGTTTGGCAGCTCAAAGATCCATAGTTGTAAAGGTGGTAACTGCAATTTTCAAAATCTCCGAGGCCATTGCCATTTCATTTGTATTTATGGAGTGTTATATAGTTATATATACTTTGGGACATTTGACCAGCATTGGAGCTTATTTCTGAGAAAAGGCTTGAACCCCATTTGTGGGCACTCCTATGGCATTTTAGATGTGCAACTATTCAAGACTATAAGTGAGACCTAGCAATGGCCCTAGGAGAGCAACATCTTGGTTATAGGGATGTTCATTCAATCCATACTGTAGAATGCCTACTCTTCAGGAATGCTCATTTCTGTAGTTCTTATCATATCAATTCTTCTCAAAAACCTGGTGGCATAATTGATCTTTGATAGGAATAGTAAGGGATAAGTTAAGCAGTCATCCTATAAGCTTCTTTCAAATTTATCTATGTACTAGGAGAAATCATCAGAATGCTACATACCTAGAGTGGATCACCATGCCCTGCCCTTCATTTGAATTTCTTCTAAAAACCAAAAACTTTACCTTCCATCCTCAGCTTTCACAAAGGCCTAGTATAAGGAATAACCATATGTGGAAGTTTTTTTTGTAATAGTTTTCATTAAATGGCTTTTGAGAATGTGTCCGTTATACTGCTCAGTCTCTTATATAAATATCTTTGTGACAAAGCCTGCTCGGGAACTGATGAACAGCTATTCATTATTTCTGTGAAATTATGCCTCTCTTAAACTCATTTTTGTAAGATCTTTACTTTGATTTTTAGGAAGTTCAGTTTCTAGCCAGTTCTTGCAGCTGTCCTTAGATCAGCTCTTCATCATTTAATATTGTTTTGCTCTTTTTGTATTTCTCCAATTTTTTTATTTACTATTTTTTACTTTTATTTATTTGTTTATTATTATTTATTTATTTTTCTTAGAGATGGGAAGAGAAAGAGGCAGCGGGGAGGGACAGAGGGAGAGGGAGAGAAAGAATCTTAAGCAGTCTCTATGCCAGAATGGAGCCTGATGCAGGACTCTATCTCACAACCTCAGATCATGACCTGAGCTGAAATCAAGAGTCAGACGCTTAACCAACTGAGCCACCCAGGCGCCCCATTATGTTATTTATTGATTAAATTAAATGTTGGATTTGACACCATTTTTTTGTTTTTATGTTATTTATTACTCATTAATTCAACAAATGTGTTTTGAGGTCCTGCTATGTTCCAGGAACAGTGCTAGGCTTGTGGGGATAGGGTGGGGTTAGAGAACACATTCCTTGCATCTTAAACACTTAAAGAGTTTTCAGTTCTTACTTTTATTGTGAACTGCTTCAAAATATTTTGGAACAATTTAAATGTAAATATGTCCCCCCTCTCTCCCTGCTATTATGACACCAGCTTTCCCCTCTCCTGCAAAGAAATCTTTCCAGTTGGATCTCAAAGTCTGCAGATTGCTTCTGGGCATATGCCTTTTGTCTTCTGTCATTTTCCCCCCTCAGATCTCTTTTCATACTGCTCTTCTGAGCCTGTTTGAGGTGTCTCTCTGCTGCTGTTGCTTCCTATACCTGGCTTCCCCCTCTCCAAACCATCCTGTACCAAGGTCACCTTGAACAAAAATTCTCTGTCAACATTGGTAGAATCTCTTTTCCTCTCTTCCCTACCTCCTCACCTCATTCTGCCACGATAAACCATAAAGTATTGCCTTGCCTGCCCACTATTGTATAGAGATTTCTATGAAAGAACCACATCTTAGAGATTTTCTTTGCAGCTCACTCTCTGCGACTCTGACTTGTGTCCTTACTTCTGGCTATCAAATCCCCCAGAGCTCCTAGTCTGTACTAGGTTTGTATTTAATGTTGACATGTTCATTATAATCAACTAAATGTGTTGAATGGGTATAAGCTGATATGGGATTTCAGAACTTTTCCTCTTCTATTGTCAAAAAAGTCTGTCTATTAGCTTTATTCTTGTTGGTCAGCACTTCAAATAGTTTAGATATAGTTTAGATGATGACATTTTTTATCACAGTTACATAGAGGAAAATTGCACTTAATGGTTTAGTGACTCACTGAAAAGAACACATGATGATCTTTCTAAAGGCCTTATTCCTTTTTTTTTTTTCCAGATTAGGAAGGCAAGCCCTAATTTTTACTCAAGAGTTGGTTTTTGCTGAACCTATTTTATCCTCTAGTTATTATCATGACACCACAAGGAAAGGTAGTTAATACTCTCTGATTTTAATACATAGTCAATAGGACAATTAATAACCTGCAAACAAGATGAGAAGACTTGTGACGTTAGTATTGTAATAGAAGGAACTCAGCATTACACCAGGGAAGGGAGAAAAATTCAACTAATATAAGCAATAAGGGAAATAAACTTTTTTAATAGAAAGAGATAAGAGGCATTTCAAGTCATCTTTTGATTATCCTTTTGGTTAGCCACTTGGTGTTCCTAGGAGACCTGCTTGAGCCTTTTGCTGAATTATTTATTAATTTAATGTCAGAGATTAACTAGACTTTGAATTTTGTCGCCAGATCAGAGTACTATACTGATGATTGGGAGGGGAACAGGCCAAAAGGTGAATGGGTCTTAGACATGTAAGAGATCATCACAAATAATACCTAAAAAATGGTTGAGTATAGCATGTAGCAGCTCTTCCCAGGATTCTGAAAGGCAGCTTGTTCTTGAAAATGCCAAAGGGACTCTGTATTACCTTTATCAGTCAGGATAGTAGGGCCACTTGGAGTTTATGAGATAAGAGATTTCTTTAACAGGAACTAGACTGCACATTTGTTGGGGTAATGGGAAGTAAAGGTCTGCAAGGGAAGATTGAGGAGGAGTCCCTAACCAGTCAGCCTGATAGACCAACATGACTGAACCAGTGAGCTTGTAGGGAAATCTGCAAAGCTTGCACATTCAGCTGCTGAAGTGGGACTGTGAAGGGACAGCTCAGGGAGTGATGCATGGGAAGTAGCTGCTGTGTTTAATGTGGGCAAACATGGGGGTGGCTGGTGGAAGTGACAGTTGAGAAGTTGAGAAGACAGGCTGGATGTAGAATGGAGGAGAGTCAAGACCCACCAGGCACGTCTTCATCTGTCCATATCCATATCTTACTACAAAGATTTCTGAGAACAATAGTTTTGCTTTACTTGTGCTTTCCAGTCTTGTGCAAATTCTTCTTTTTGGCCAACTCTAACTCAGGAACATACAGAGTAGGAAACAAGGGGAAACATAGTTCACAGCTTAATTAAATTGATACAGCAAAATCCAACAAACTCTGCACCCATGAGAGATGCCTCAGCTTTGTCCAGAGGATGGAATGTAATGGAAAGAATTCCCATATTCATTTCCATGACACTGTAATCCCCACAGGGCCATGGCCAGGTTATACCTAGTTCATATACCTAGGTTATAATACCTGGTTCATAATGGGAACTCTGGCAGCTGTCATGGTGCCTGGCTCAGAGGAGTTACATAAATATACATTGGATAAAAATAACTGATTTTAATTCAAAAGCTTTGAGTTCAGTTCTGTTTCTGCCACTGTATCAGTTATGTGAGTCTTGGCTCTTGAGAGCTTATCCTTTTATATTCTCATACTTCATACTTTTATATTCTCCTCTGTATTACACAGGGTGGGAAGTCAAAAAACCATATTTCCTGGGGACTCATGACTTAGCCAATGGAACACTGCATCATGAAATAGGAGAGAGAAGCTGTATTTTCTGCTTCTGCTTTAGAAGCTGCAGGAGCAGTGGTAAGTGACCATGGAACCTAGCAGTGAAAGCAACCAGTCCAGAAGTTTCAGTAGAACTGTTGGCTTCTGGTTTCTTGTCCAAAGGCCATGGGTTCACACAGTTCTGCTCCGTAGTGCAGGGTCCATTGGCTCTGGATATTATCACTTCCTTTTCCTCCAGCTCTAGTGATGGTAGTGGTTTCCTGACACTACTGATCATCTCCTTTTTTCTCCTCTAGCTTTTCCAACACATTGGTAACCAATTTCTTGTATTAAATTACTTTTAATCGAAATAATGAGTGTGGTTGCTGTTTCTCTAGATGGATATGTATGATGCAACCTTCTACTAGCTTTGGAACCTTGCGCATTTGACTCTTAGTTACCTCAACTTGAAAATCCCCATGCCATTGTAAAGGTCTAGTGTAGTAATGTTTGTAAAGGTGCCCTCAATACTATAAACTGCTTTTCACATGTAGGTTGTTATTAGACAACATACAGTTTTTCTGGAGGGAGAATCATATAGTGTTTGAATGCATGGGCTCTGCCTGGGTTCATATTCACTTCAGCTACTGACTGTCTGTAAGAGGTTGGGTGAATAGTATACTTCTTTAAGTATGTTTTCCTATATATAAACGGGGTGATAATAGCACTTCTCTTACCAGATAGGAGGTATTAAGTGAGATACCACATGTAAAGTAATTAACTCAGTGTCTGGCACATCATAAATTATTTTTATATTATTATTATTGTTATTACCATTACGATTATTATTGTTATTATTATTCTGTGTAATTGGTGAGGGTCGTGGGTAGTGTATTATGGGAGAGAGTTGTACGATGGAATCAAGAGAGAACTAGCAGTCAATCTGAACAAATGATCAAGAATAGATTAATGTAAAAAGCAACTTCTGTGATTTGATAGATGAAACAGAGTGAATAAACTTTTACGGTTTTGAGAAAAGAACAATGAAAGCCACTTCTTCAAATTCCTGAATATCAAAACATTGATTTATACCTACTTTGAAAATATTTACAATTTATTCATCATCAAGATTGTAGTAAGTATTCATTGTAGATAAATTTATTAAAATACACAAGCATAAAAAGAAAAGAATAAAATATCCTAATTCTAGTACCGGGATATGACTATGTTAATATCTTATTGTAGGTCATTCTACTTTAGACCTTGCTTAGTGATAGATACACACATAAGACAGATGTATACTTTTCAGCAACTCTTGTTTTGCGTACTGTATAAAATGTTTGTTTCTTTTAAAATAATTAGATAACTTGAGAAAAATGGTCTAATTGCCCACTGAGGACATGGCTCTGTGTCTAACCTACTACCCTGCCTTCAGATCAGGAATCAGAAGCTGCATTTTTTTTTAAGATTTATTTATTTATTTTGGAGAGAGAGAGCGCACAAGCGGGAGGGGCAGAGGCATAGTGAGAGAGAGAATCTCAAGCAGACTCTGTGCTGAGCTCGGAGCCTGACATGGGGCTCTATCTCACGACCCTGAGATCATGACCTGAGCCAAAACCAAGAGTCAGGTACCTAACCGACTGAGCCACCCGGGTGCCCCAGGAACCCATATTTTTAAATACTTTATTCAATCGGAATTTAAAAAATTTAACATCAGTGTTAAAATTTGAATACTGGGTGCTACATCCCTTCTGAGTCGTGATGGTTAGCTGTTTAAACAAAGATTCCTGCTTCTGGTCAGCACCTGCTTAGGCTTGGACTACATTCTTCAATCCCTCTTTCATCTAAGGTGCAGTTGACTGTATGACTGGTTCTTACCAACAGAAGATAAATGGAAATGATATGTGTTGCTTTTGATCTAATGCAATCGAGAAGTGAGTTTGCTTTTCCTACCTTTTCTGTCTGGACACTAGGGGATGATGGAGCCATAGGTGGAAGGTGTGTAGGTCCCTGAATCATTACAAAAAGGAAAACTTTTGGCAGACCAGTAACACTTGCATTAGACTTACATAAGTGAGAAATAAATTTCCATTGGATTAAGCCACTGAAATTAGCATTATCTTAATACATATCTTGAGCCTGCATTGAATGTTCTTTCTTTCTCCTTTTCTTTCTCCTCAATGTCTCCCTTGTATATTGATCTTTATATTTTCCACAGCTCTGAGCACACAGTACCTTGTACATAGCAGGCCCTTAATTAATGTTAATTACAATTAGACATGGCTCCTGTACTAATATAAATCCTTCAAATGAGCTTGAAACAGTTTCAAGGTAGCATTTGGAAAAATGCAGTATTCTTATATTGTAGTATAGACTAAGTACAAGAAAACTTTTATTATAACTAGAAGAAGATTCATATAAAAAATAAGCTCAAGTGGAAGATTTATTCTCTATTTCTAGAGGCACTTAAAATAGAAGATTGGGAAAGGTGGCATTTTTGTGTGTGTGTGTGTGGCAGGCAGGTCTTAAATAAAATTGAGATTGCTTTCTCTTCTCTTTACATTATCTTTACTAACCCATTTCTTTCTTGCATTTTTCCAAACTTTTTATGCCCTTTTAAATAGGAGAGCACCAGAAAGCTCTCTTCAATTAACCCAAGTGCACTTGACAGCCATCTTCCCAAGGGCCTGTTCCTGCATTTGATAGGTAAACTAGAGTGGTGAATATTTCAGACCTGGGGGAGGACACTGTCATGCCTGGCCTACGTGGAGATATTTTTCAGCTGATGGACCTGCTGGCATCCCTCACATCACTCTGAAGAGGCATCTCCCTTCTGAATATGCAAATAATCGCACTCCCAGACATAAAAGATCCCATCTAACTCAATCATGCTTCAAATCTCTGAGTGGAGCTTCTGTCAGAATTAGTCATAATTTTGAAACTGACCCTCAACAAGAGGAGAAATTGTATGTTCTAGTTTGCTTTCTTTCAATAGCTTTTAGTTCTAATATTTGTATTTATTTTATTAATGACTTCAAATGAGATATATTTATTTTTCATTATGCAAAAAATCCAAAATGTTGGGGTGCTGGGTGGCTCAGTCAAGCATCTGCCTTTGGCTCAGGTCATGATCTCAGGGTCCTGGGATCGAGCCCCACATCAGGCTCCCTGCTCAGCGGGGAGCCTGCTTCTCCCTCTGCCCCTCCCCTCACTTGCTCTCTCTTTCTCTCTCTCTCTTCTGAATAAATAAATAAAATTTTTTTTTAAAAATCCAAAGAATTGCTGGATTGGACTGATAACACAAAGAGCATTGCTAGGAAATACAGTCAACTTCTATAACTTCATACAGTATTTTATTATATGATAATCATCTAGACAGCATAAAAAATTTAGATCCAGGATCATCTCAGAGCCTTTGCATGCCCAGTGAAGTTCTACAGAATCAAAGAAGCTTGGAAATAATGATTACTAATTGTGTATTCTGTAAAAACTGTGAGTTTCCTTTGTGTATCGTTGCCTGTTTAATGGTTTTGCTAAGGTGAAGAAGAGTTCACTGTGTCACCACCAGGTGTACAGTGAAAGGCCTAAGACAGAAAGATAAAGGTTGGCTTGCAGAGAGCTCTGAGCAATTGCATAGAGCCAGGAAGACAATATTTCAAATAAAGTGTCTAATAGCTTTTATTTATTTTTTTTTTAAAGATTTTATTTATTTATTTGAGAGAGAGAGAATGAGAGAGAGCACATGAGAGGGGGGAGGGTCAGAGCGAGAAGCAGACTCCCTGCTGAGCAGGGAGCCCGATGTGGGACTCGATCCTGGGACTCCAGGATCATGACCTGAGCCGAAGGCAGTCGCTTAACCAACTGAGCCACCCAGGCACCCGTCTAATAGCTTTTAATAATTGACTTTCTAGAGGCATAACAGCATGTGTATATTTGTCTTTCAGCATGTGAATCATGCCTTCTTCAACTCTCTATCTCCAGTGTTTAGTAGCAAACTTAGAAAATAGTAAAGACACTCTGCAAATGTCTGTTAAATGAAGAACTTGGATGCAGAAATCTTGGGTTTAAGTTCCTGTACACTGCTTATTGCTTGTGTGCATTCTTTCATTTATTCATCCTTTTATTTTTCCCTTCATTCTACCACCATATATGGAGCACCTATCCCGTGTCAGATATTATGCAAAATGCTGGGAATATAGAGATAAATGAGAGTCGTTGGTCTGCTCTAGCATCTAAATGGAGAGGTAGGGGGCAGACCAAGCTTAATGTCATTTGATAAAATTTGTGAAGGAGCGAGCACAGAAGGAGGCAACCTATCTCTGGAGGAGGTAGGGAAGGAACAATCAAAGATAGTTTCTTTTAGGAGAAGTGATGCTTGGACTGAGTCCTGTGATAGTGTTGTCCATCTGTTCATCAGAAACAGATCTTCTCCTCAGTCTTTTATCCCCCCTTAGAGGGATCTATTAAAAGTAGTTGATTATTGATCATCAGCTTATTATTTTTTACACCAGTTCAGAGAAGTGAAGTCTAAATATTATAGGCTCAATGGCTTTGTTGTGTGAAGGGAGACAAAATTTAATAAATTAGAATCCAAAAGTAAAATATTCGAAGTCAGAATATTTAATAAGACTCTGATTTTCCTTTTTCCCAAGTCAAGATAATTATAGCAGTATTTTGTAGAAATTCAAAAAGAGCAATAGCATTTTCTAAGTGACTACTTTTGTTAGGTGCTGTGTATCAGATACAAACCTCTACTCAGGGTGATGTTTATTAATACTTACAGGCATCAAACTTTAATGTTAGCTCCAATAAATAGCACAAAACTAAAACAGTAACCCAGAGGACTTCTAAAACCTGGATTAATGAGTCAGTTAATTAATTAGTTAAGAAAGAAAAAGAGTATTGAAGACAAATTCTCTTTTATCATAGAAAATGTGCCCAGAGCTCTGGGTCCTCAAATAATGAAGAGCACACTACCTAACTTAATTCTTTAAAAAAAAAAAAGGATCAATTAACTTGTATTGCATTCTGGATGATGATGATGATTATTTGTTGATATCCATAGTCTATATACAGTCTATGAAAGGACATAAGGATTTTAAAACTAAGTCATAAATTTCAGTTGCATTTGGCATAATTTGGGTCTTTGATAAAAATTTTTTAATGATAAAATTACATTTTTAATAAAAACTGGTATTGGTAGTAGTTTTATATATAAGGAAATTAGGAAGTAGAATGCCTACTCTGCATTTTGCTCCTATTTTTCTTTGTAGCTACTAAATTGCTCATGGTCACTTAAAAATTGCTGGACTTCATTGGTTCACTTGTAAATGCAGACATCTACATGCTTTTCCATTTCCAGCAGTATAATGAAGTTTAATTATATTTCTTTTTAAATATCCATTGAAATTTTACAATTTCAAAGTAATAGGATTAACAATAACTTTCTTTGCTACTTCTCTGCGGTCAAAAGCTGTTATCCACTCTGCATGCTTTGAAATTTCTCACCCAAGGTTTTGAAATAGAAGCTGCTTAATGGAGGTTATACATTTCCATATAACAGTATAAAGTAAACTTTTGATGAAGAGAAATGGATGGCACATGAAAGTCTAGTAAAGGACTGGCTTCACTGCTTCATCTACAAACCTTACTGAACAAGAGTATTCTTCAACCCATGAATAATCATGTAGACCATTTATCTCAGCAATGCCACAGGGAAACAAAAAGTAAAGCAACAAAGCTTTTTGAAGTCTGGACCATCTGATAGGAGCCACTAATCTGTTTACAACGTACAGCCTCAGTGCAAATACATGTCCAGCAATGTTTCAACACTTTACTGTGGCTAATTTGCAGCAAAAGTACAAACTTGCTGACTCTATTAATAGGTGAGTTTTTGAAGGTGAATGAGCAAAGCAATGCTTGATAATTACACTTGCAATATGTAGCTATGTGGATTTTTTCTTTCACTTTGATTATTATAGACAGTAAAGTCTTATCCTGGATTAACCTCTCCCCTAAAATGCAACACACTTCCCTGAAACTTATCTTAACACTCTTTTTTTTTAAGCTAATGCAAACACATTTTAATATTAGTCCACGTGAGACAGTTCAGAAAAGTGAATCTATTAAAAATCAGAACTTGTATTCTGGTTATTCATACCTTTGCATTGCTTCATTGGAATAGATAATCAAAAGTTTACTATAATCATAAGCATCATTCCAAAACAAGGAAGACAGAATTGTATGTAGTTGAGTAAGCCTAAGTCCATGTGAGATGATCCAATGGATTTCAGAGAAAAAAACTGAAATTTCCCTAGAGAGTGTTTAAGAGATTATAGGAAAATTAAGTCCTATTTTATCAAGTCCAAAGTGCTAAGTTGAACTCATTAATTAATGTATTTGCACATCCACTATTTTCTGAGTGTCTACTATGTGAGGTTGGATGCTATTTAGTCTATACAAAAAGAAAAATAATCTTTTATTCAAGAAACTTCCAGTTCATTATTAGTTTTACAGGTTTAGAAAGTATGCCCTAAGAAGAGGTTTTGTTAAAGAAATATGATAATAAGAAAAGGTAATAATTGTTTTGGAGCTGGGCAGCTTTAGAAATACAAACTTTACTGAGGAAGTGGTGACAAAACAAAAAAGAAATTAGTTCTTTTATCAGTGAGATACAAAGAGCCTGACCAATACCAAATAAAACTTCCTTCTGAAGGGTACCACAAAAATAAAGTGTTGAAAAAGGCAGCTTAATTAATTTTTTATTGTTTGAAGCTTAATCACCAGTTGATTTTTCTTGTTGAATTTACTAATCATATAGAAATCTGACCCACTCCTGACTAGGAAGCTCAGAATTTCAGTTGTTCTGGCTTCATGTAGACACAGGAAAACCATTGTAGAATAGAAAGATAAGAAAATAGTGTGATTTTTAAATAGGTGGAAAGTATAGAACAGGGCTAAAAAAAACTTGCCTAAAGGAGGGCAGCAGAAGCATTTTTTCTAATTTATATGAAAATCTAAGGTGTCTTACTGGCCTAATGTGCGAGAATTCAAATCACTTCTGCAAAGTGATAACCTATTCATGTAAATTATGATCAGAAGGATCATAAAGGCAGACTGATAATAAATGTTTTGGGAACTGCATAAAGTTATATAAAACTTGAAAACTTCACTTTTGGATGCGTGGATGATTCAGTGTGACATCTGAAATGATGGTGATAGAACAGACGGCATGTTACTTATTTTTCTGACTTTCTGGGGTTGATGGCTTGAATTTTCTGAGCTGTGAAGGGTAGGTAAGTAAATTTGCTTGTGTTTTAGTGCATCTGTAACTGGTGTAGCATATCTACACAGAAATATGTCTCTCTAGGCAGAGTTCTTATAATGAGCTCAGTGCCTGGTTTGCCTACTCTGAAGGCTTATCTGGGTTTTGACAAGAGTCAGGAAGGATCTCTTCATTGTAGTTCTCCATCTGTGGCTATATTCCAAGGGATGTTTGTAACTGAGAAGTTTGTGGGGACAGTGGAAAAACCTAGTGAAGAATGCCTGAATCCTCACCATAGGATGAGAATAGAGCTTTTCCACAGCAGTGTGAATCCAAGACCCCTTTCCTAAGGAACCCTCAAGCCCCCAGCTTTTAGCCAAGGTATTTAAGTCTATTTCTGATTATTTTTTTTCTAGCACTGCCCAGATATTCTGAATTTCTCCTGTGTTCCGTGAAGTTTCTGACATGTGCTACTCTGAACCAAGTTGTCACTTCCTTATAGGCCTTTTGTTGAAGTGGTAAAAAATGATCAGTTCCTGATATGTAATCACTCACATGTTCTTCCTTCCCTCCCTCCCTCACTTCTTTCTGTCCTTCCTTCCTTCCTTCCTCCTTCCCTCCCTCTCCCCCTCTTTCTGTTTAAAAATGTTTTATTTCATATTTCACAAAAAATTTGTAAGACTCAAAGTAAATATAGTCAATAATATTATGATAACATTTTACGGTAACAGATGATAACTACAGTTATCGTGGAGAGCATGCATACTGTATAGAATTACTATGTTGTGTACCTGAAACTAATATAACATTGCATGTCAACTATACTTCAATAATAAATTTTTTTTAAAAAAAGACTCAGATAGGAAGACAGCTTTCAGTCACAAGTGAATGAGACAGTAGTAATTTAAACTCTACTGTGGAAGCATATTTAATATACACTCTGTTATGAGTTATTTATACAATGTTATATGTAAATAATTTAAACTATGCAGGCCAAGTTTTTTTTTAATTAGATCGGCATATAGAAGACACTTGTGATTAAATTTTAAGATTGGTAAAGCCAATTTCAAGATACTTATTTTTTGAATATAGATTTACCAGTACAAATAGGTTAACAAACAAAATAGTAATCCTCAAAGATCCTCTCTTTGTCCCATGCTCACACATTTATAATATGAGTCTATTTGCTAATTTCCCTTCTTGTAGTTACTCTTCAAATTACAGTAGTTAGGCATTGAGTTCCCTGTGCATTTCACCTATTTCCTTTATTTCAACCTTCCCATTTGCCATTCTCTTTTTCTGGAAAAAACCAACGCAATGATTTCTATTGCCACAACTGTAGTAACAGCAGTAATGCTAGCTCTTAACGCTGCATTGAAAATTCAGGTACTTTTTCATTAACATAGTAAATTAGAGTTTGACCAGGATCCAGATTTCTCACTGTTTACTTTAAATACCTTGTCTCTATATGCGATTTTGTAAGGAAGCATTTTCTATTAATTACTAATGGCCTTTGTTCTTTGTTAGAGTATTTTTCAAGCATTTTTGATTGTGATTCACACTAAGAAACACATTTTACATTGTGATCCGTTATACCAATATATGTATATATATTAATGAAAAGAAAGTGAGTTCATGAGATAGTATTTTTATCATTATGATATACAATGCACTTACTTATTTTTCTATTCTGGTCTCATCTATATTATTAAGCAATGTGGTTTGGAACCACACAATTGATTTTCTGACCTGTTAATAGGTCAGAAACCTCAACTGATAAGTAATTGCTTAGAAATGCATCTTTGCCTTCTCTCTGACTGCTCTCTGTTCTCCCATCTGTTTTCATGCCAACACTATGCTGGTTGGGGTTCATTCCTTTTGGCAGGAGAGTAACTTCCAGAGCTGGATGTGTGTTGATCATTTTTCATTCTTGGTTGGAACCACAGACACCATGACACCTGCTATAACATTTTCCAAGTATCCCTCCTGGGAAATGGCTACAGTATTCTCAGCAACTCAGAGTTCACTTTGAACCATTTCATCCCATTCATTGTTGTATGGGCTCTACATGGACTCTGTGACATATTTTCCCATTTTCTGTCAGCGGTCCCGCTATACTCATGTTGAGTCAGGGATGTGCATAGGGCAAAGTGGGCTAATGTGCTCTAAATTCCATTCTGATTTCCTAATCTATAAGCCATGATAGATGATGCCAGGGAGAATACATTTCTTTTTTTTCCCTCTCAGGTTTATTGAGATATTATTAACACATATGTAAATTATATGTTATATAACAACATAATTACTTTATACATATATACATATATTGTGAAATGATTACAACAAAAAGGTTGGCTAACACCACCATCACCTCACATAATTACCTCTTTTTGTGGTGATAACATTTAAGATTTGCTTTTTAAACAACTTTTAAGTATATAATGCAGTATTGTTAATTATGGTCATCATGCTCTACTTTAGATCCTAAGAACTTATTAATCTTATAGCTGGAAATTTGTACTCTTTGACCAACGTCTCCCCATTTCCCTCACCTCCAGCCCCTGGCAACTGTTATTTGACTCTCTATTTCTATGAGTTTGGTCTTTTTAGATTCTATATGTAAGTGAGATCATACAATATTTTATTTTTCTCTGTCTGAGTAATGCTGCAATGAACAAGGGGGTGCAGATATTTCTTTGAGATAGTGATTTCATTTCTTTCAGATATATACCCAGGATGGGGTTGCTAGATCATATGGTAGTTTTTATATTTAATTTTTTTAAGAGCCTCCATACTACCTTCCATTAGTGGCTATGCAAGTTTACATTCCTACCGAAGTGCAGAAGGGTTCCTTTTTTCTACATCCTTGACAACACTTACTACTATCTCTTGGTCTTTTAATAATAGCCATCCTAACAGATGTGAGGTTTGTTTGTTTTTTGTTATTGAGTTGTAGGAATTTCTTTTTTTTTTTTTTTAAAGATTTTATTTTTTTATTTGAGACAGAGGGAATGAGAGAGAGAGCACATGAGAGAGGGGAGGGTCAGAGGGAGAAGCAGGCTCCCTGCCGAGCAGGGAGCCCGATGCGGGACTCGATCCAGGGACTCCAGGATCATGACCTGAGCCGAAGGCAGTCGCTTAACCAACTGAGCCACCCAGGCACCCCGAGTTGTAGGAATTTCTTATATACTTTGGCTATTAACCCCTTCTCAGATACATGGTTTGCTAATATTTTCTCCTATTCTGTAGGTTGTCTTTTCATTTTGTTGATTATTTGATTTGCTGTGCAGAAACTTTTTAGTTTGAAATAGTCACACTTAATAATTTTTGCTTTTGTTGCTTGTGCTTTTCATGCTATATCAAAAAAAAAATCATTGTCAAGGTGAATGTCAAGGAGCTTTTTCTCTATGTTTTCGAGCTTTGTCTCTTTTTTTTTTCTAGTAGTTTCACAGTTTGGGGTCTTCCATTTAAGTCTGTAATCCATTTTGAGTTAATTTTTGTGAGTGATGTGAGATAGGAGTTCAGTTTTATTCTTTTGCATGTGGATATCTAGTTTTTGCAATACCATTACTTGAAGTGATTCTTATTTTCCCACTTAGTATTCTTGGCTATGAAATATCAGTTGACTGTGTATGCATAGGCTCTTTTTCCAGATTCTTTATTCTTTCTGTTGGTCTGTGTGTTTGTTTTTATGCCAATACTTTGCTGTTTTGATTACTATAGCTTTGTAATAAAGTTTGAAATCAGGAATTGTGATGCCTCCAGCTTGTTTCTTCTTTCTCAGGATTGCTTTGGTTATTCAGGGCCTTTTGTGGTGCAATACAAATTTTAGGATTGCTTTTTCTATTTCTGTGAAAATGCCATTAGAATCTTGATAGAGATTGCATTACATCTATAGATCACTTCAGGTAGTATGGTCATGTTAATAATATTAATTCTTCTGATCCATGGACATGGGATATTTTTCTGTTTATTTGGGTCCTCTTCAATGCCTTTTATTAATATCTTATAATTTTCAGTAGACAGATTTGTCACTTCCTTAAATATATTCTTAGGTATTTTATTATTTTTTATGCTATTGTAAATAGGATTGTTTTATTTCTTTTTTAAATAGTTGTTAGTGTATACAAATTCAGTTGATTTTTATATATTGATTTTTTGTCCTGCAACTTTACTAAATTTGTTTATTCTAACCATTTTTTGGTGAAGTCTTCAGGATTTTCTCTATATAAGATCATATCATCTGCAAACAGATACAGTTATACTTCTTCCTTTCCATTTCAGATGCCTTTTATTTCTCTTTCTTGCCTGATTGCTCTGGCTAGGACTTCCAATACTATGTGAATAGGAGTGGTGGATACCCTATCATGTTCCAGTTCTTAGTGGGAAAGATTTTAACCTTTTGCTTTTGAGTATGGTGTTAGTTGTGGCTTTGTCATATATGACTTCTGTTTATCTAGGGTATGCTTCTTCTATACCCAATTTTGAGAGCTTTTAACTGTAAAAAGTTTGTTAAATTTTGGCACATGCTTTTTCTGCATCTACTGATTGACCATATGATTTTTATCTATCATTCTATTAATATAGTGTATCACATCTATTGATTTACATATGTTGACCCATCCTTACATGCCAGGGGTAAATCCCACTTGATCATAGCATATGATCCTTTTAATATATTATTGAATTCAGTTTGCTAGTATTTTGTTGAGATTTATATTTCATCAGAGTTATTGGCCTGTAGTTTCTTTTCTTACAGTGACATTATCTGGTTTTGATACCAGGGTAATGCTGGCCTTGTAAGATGAGTTTGGGAGTGTTCCCTCCTTTTTAATTTTTTTTAAGAGGTTGAGAATTGGCATTAATTCTTTAAATGTTTAGTAGAATTCACCAGTGAAACCACTTGGTTCTGGGCTTTTCTTTGTTGCTCTGTTCAGTTTTCTATGTCTTCATAATTCAATCTTGGTAAGTTTTATGTTTTAAGAATTTGTCTATTTCTTGTATGTTATCCAATTAGTTTGCATAGAATTGTTCATAGTTTTTATGATTCTTTATATTATTATTGAATCAGTTTTAATGTCTCCTCTTTCATTTCTAATTTTAATAATTTGAATCTTCTCTCTTTTTTCTTAGCCTACCTAAGGTTCATTAATTTTGTTTATCTTTTCAAAAAAACCAACTTTTAATTTTATTGATCTTTCCTATTGTTTTTCTGATCTCTGTTTTGTTTATTTCTGTTCTGATAATTATTTTCTATCTCAGCTAACTTTGGGCTTGGTTTGTTCTTTGCTTTCTGGTTCCTTAGGGTGTGAAGTTAAATTACTTACTTGTCATCTGTCCTTTTACTTAATTTAGGTATTTATTGCTATAAACGTCCCTCTTTTTTATTTAAAGATTGTATTTATGTATTTCAGACAGAGGGAGAGAGCGGGAGCGGGGGAAAGGGGCAGAGGGAGAAGCAGACTCCCCGCTGAGCAGGGACCCCCCAACGTGGGGCTCGGTCCCAGGACCCTGGGATCATGACCTGAGCCGAAGGCAGACACTTAACCAACTGAGCCACCCAGGTGCTCCTAAACTTCCCTCTTAAAACTGCTTTTGCCAACATCCCATAAAATTTTGACATGTTGTTTTTTATTTTCATTTGTTTCACTATATTTAAAAAAAAATCTAAGATTCTTAAAATTTTATTTAATTATGGTATAGTTAACATACAATGTTATATTAGTTTTAGGTGTACAATATAGTGATTCAACAATTCCATGTTCAGGAACATGTTGTTTAACCTCTACATATTTGTGAGTTTTCCAGTTTTCTTATTGTAATTCTTGTAATTGATTTCATACCACTGTTGTTAGAAAAGATACTTGGTATGACTTCAGTCTTTTTACATTTGCTAAGGCCTATTTTGTGACCTAATAAGTTATCTGTTCTGGAGAATGTTCCTTGTGTATTTGAGAAGAATATGTATTCTATTGCTGTTGGGTAGAATGTTGTGAACATATATATTAAGTCAGTTTGGTTTAAAGTATAGTTCATGTCAAGTATTTCCTTACTAGTTTACTGTCTGGATGATCTATCCATTATTGAAAGTGGACTACAAAAGTCTTCTATTATTGTATATTGTTTATTTCTCTGTTCAGATTTGTTAGTATTTGCTTAATATATTTAGGTGCTCTGAAGTTGGGTGCATATATATTTACTATTGTTACATCCTTTTGATGAATTGACACCTTTATCATTATATAATAATGTTCTTTTTTTCTTGTTACAATTTTTGACTTAAACTCCATTTTGTCTTATATAAATATAGCTACCTCTACTCTCTTTTGGTTTCCTGTGGTAGTTAGCCTGGCTCACCTGGAGTCTGAGTTGTTGTTGTTGTTGGGGTTTTTTTTGAAGGCTAATTGAGAACCTGGAGCTACAGGAACTGGCCCACTCTGTAAGAACTAGATGGAATTGAGATTCATGGGATTCATGTAGCCTGGGTTCTGGGGAGCCTGCCAAGAGTCTGGTGCCATGGAAGCTGCCAGCACCAAAGTGGGCAAAGGGCTTGGGTTTGGATAACCCTGTTGGGAGACCAGGGCCATGGGAGTTGGCCAACAATGGGATCGACTGGGAGCCTGGTTCTGCAGGAACTTTCCTGGGAAATGGGATCTGAAAGTTACTGGGATGGGCTAGCTTGAGATCCTGCTGGGAATCTGGTGCTCTGGAAGCCAACTGGGGCCATAGTAGCCAGATGGGGTCACTAGTGCCAGCTGGCATACATTTCTTAAAACTAACAGTCCAATGCTTACCTTTAGAATTCCCTATTTAGCTCACAATAGATAGAGTTATCTGTTCTGATGCTTATTCTCACTTTCAAATTAGGAAGAAAGAGATTAATCTCCTTAGTGGAGGGAAGACTTTCTGGAAAAAAAATCACCCAAGTTAAGACTGGCTTAACTGGTGGATCTTTATACCTTTCATTGCCCAAACTTTAGTGATTTTTTTTTGTTTTTTATTAATGGAGGTGATTGACTGGAACAATTCATTACATATCTTTCTTGGCATTTAAGCCATTCTATCAAAATATTCTAAAAATTACATTTCACCTGGTAGTGGACATTAAAAAAATGAGTTTTCTTGAGGAACAAAAACTCAGAGCCCAATTTCATCCTATCTATAGGCTTAGCTCATCACTTTACAAGAAATTACATCTTTGGAAATTGCCAGTAACTGTTTTTGGAAAGAACAAGATACACACTGTGGTAAAAAGAAAAATGAATAAATGAAACTGCCTTAGAGAATACAGACTTCTTTTAAAATTTTATTTAATTAGATTACCCCAGGTATCCCATACTTATTTTCTATTCTGATGAAAAAATTTTAGACTTTTTTCACATTTAACTTTGAAAACAGTGAGAACTTTGATAACATTCATGCTAAAATTATTTTCCCTTGGTTTCTTTCTATCTAATGCTGAACTTATTTTTTTTAAAGAATAAATGCAATCAATTTCTGCACTTTAAATGTATTTTTTGGCCTAATGTCTATTTAGTAGTCAAAGTGTACCGAATTGGTGATATCAGGAAATTGCCTATGTCCTGCAGAGTACACTTTTTAGTCATTCAATATTGAACTTAATTTTAATGGGGGACGTAATCAAGTTAAACAGTGATGGTAACCCTAGAGAATAAATGATCATTGCTAGGCCTACAGGCTTGCATGGGATATGATGGAAGCAGAAGGAAGGAAAGCAAATCTAGATTGATGGCTGTGTCGATGGAGCATGGGCTAAGAAAACCATTTTGGAGGAGTTCATGCCTGACCCGAGGGTTGAAGGGTGTGTGGAATCCAGGCAGAAGGTGTAGGAGGTAGGAAGGGACTTGGTTCAGTGGCGCAAAGGCACAGCGTGGAAGGCTGAGAGATGGCACTGAAGAGGAAGCAGCGACTAGATTATGACAGGCCTTCCATGCCACACTAAGAAATTAGAACTTTACCTTGAAAGATTTAGGTGGATGGATGAAATGACTAAATTCTGTACTTCAGAGATGCATTTCTGTACTGCAATCATGATGATCATCATTATAGCAGGGACTCTTTTACTGACTACTTGCTATGCCCCAGACATTGTTATTTTATGTAACTTTTAAGGCAACGTTACTCATTTTACAACCTAGAAAATAGGCTCTGAATGTTTAAACTACTTGTCTAGAGGTATATGAATTCGAAGTGGTCAAGCTTGGATGTAGCTCCAGATATAGGTGACTGTAATTCAGTCTCCCTAAACACTGTGCAGTCGGCCTTCCACAAACCCTAAATTTAAACGGGTCAAAAAAAAAAAAAAGAATTTTCATAGACTCTCAAACATATTCATTTTGAGAAGTTGTCTCATTTTCCATCATTTTGTGTTAGACTTTACCAATTACATGCATCTATTAAGTCAGTTTTTCTGAAGAAAACTAGAGAGTATCATGGAAAATCCAGTTTATTGACAAGTTGAAAGCCAGTTTGATGACACACTGCCAGCTTGAAGGAGGAAGAGAAGCCTAGTGCTTGGGGACAGAGAGACCTGCGGTGGACCCAAGAACCAACTCAGTTTTTGCATGAGACCTTGAGGGGAGGGAAGAACCTAAGCTTTTTGATCCTCCATTTTATGATTGGTGACATAGACATAATAATAGTTACCTTTTAGGGTTGTTACGTAGATTAAAAGAGGTAATGTCTATAACCCCCCCCCCCTAATTTAGTGCTTGAATAAATTATTATTATCTCTAATCTATGGATTTTGACTTGGAAATATGGGACACCTTGGGAAAAGTGCCTCTATATTTGGGGAATGTACAGGTGCTGTAACAGTTGAGTCTATTTAAGAAGAGTGATAATTGGGTTGAAAACTTCAGA
Source organism: Neomonachus schauinslandi (assembly GCF_002201575.2). NCBI lineage: Eukaryota > Metazoa > Chordata > Mammalia > Carnivora > Phocidae > Neomonachus > Neomonachus schauinslandi. Next base: position 80,676,211 of record NC_058410.1, on the reverse strand, counting down.
AGGCATGATACTTATACATACACAACCTTATATTACAAAATGGTACAAAAATCATTGACACCTGAGTTATTTTATATTGTGGTATGTCTATAAGGATTAAGATATTTATTTATCATTTTGAGATAAATCCCATGAAAAGAAAAAAATAAAGAGATGCCATATAAAGTAGTTATAGTTATAAAACTGGTAGAACCAAGAGGAAGAGAATAGCAAGCTGTAGAGTTATGAGAACTTAAATATGGGTTAACACCGTGGTAGTAGAAATGATGGAAAAGCTCAAGACAAGAACATGGCTCTAACAGTCTATGCAGTTAATGTGCAGTTCCTATATTGATGCAATACTTTAATTTTATTGCAAGGAATATTGCTTAATTGATGTGATCCATGAACTGGGGCTAGAAGAGGGTTTTACGAGGCATGCATTTCCTTTGGGTTGGTATTTCTTGTAGGGATATTTGGTCATACTGCTTTAACTAAAATTGCTTGTGGCTCTGGAGGATAAAATTGGTATATTTAGATCAATCAATGCTTTTTCCCAAGGACGATGCTGTAATTACTTTATGGGGAACCAAAGGAACCAGATAGAAAGAGAAAGTGGGCAGATGAATCATCACATGGACAGACTGTGAGTATGGCCGAATTCCTATGCGACCAAGAAGATGGGCTCTAGTTGAAGGCTCACAACCCAGACTGCCTCTGAGGGGTAATCATTCAGTCTGAAGGAGAATGCTCATTACTTGTGGGCACAAATATTAAACTGCAAACAGCTACTGGTCCCTTTGGAAGAAACTGGAAATTAGACCTGTATTTGTAGGTTTTAAAGAAAGCATTAAATATGATTTTTGGTTATCAAGATGACAAATCAGAGTTTTCCATTATATGCCAGTTCTTATGGATGAATCACTTTATCCCTGTTCTCATTCTCTGAACACAATTGTTATCTAATTCAACCATGTGGAAATTAATCACTTATTTCACTGTAGCCCATCATGTGTTGTTTCTTAACTCATTTTTGGTTTAGATTAATATTCAAGAAGCATTGATTGTCATGCTTGCTTTCCTTGTTTTGCCAAATCTATCGTAGCTCTCCAGGACAAGAACTAGGTTTTAATGCGGGGCACCTGGGTGGTTCAGTTGGTTAAGCGTCTGCCTTCGGCTTAGGTCATGATCCCAGGGTCCTGGGATCAAGTCCTGCATGGACTCTCTGCTCAGCGGGGAGCCTGCTTCTCCCTCTCCCTCTGGCTGCAGCTCGCCTTGCTTGTGCTTGCTCTTTCTCTCTCTCTCTCTGTCTCTCTCTGTCAAATAAATCAACAAAATCTTAAAAAAAAAAAGAACTAGGTCTTAATGCTCTTTGATACTCCAGATTTCCTAACCCTGTGCCCTGCAGTGCTTAATAATTACTGGTTAGTTGAAAATTAGGGTGGTTGTCCTTAAAGCTGCAACTCAAATACAAGCAAGCAAAAAATTTCGAACAAGTCAAATTCTAAATAATTAAAAACCTGATAAAATAGCATGTAAATTCTCAGAAGCATTTTTTGAATAGACAATGGTATTTTAATTGAATAGTAATTCCACTGAATAAACACAATGTATGAAAAAATAAAACAGTAACCAGATTTGAGTGTATACTGTTTCTGTGCGTCTGGCTTATTAGGAATGCTTTATTATTTTTGTTTTTGTTTCTTTAATAGCCTTTATTCTTTAGAGCAGTTTAGGTTCACAGCAAAATTAATGCGAAGGAACATTATATCCTTTATATCCCCTGTCCCACACATACATAGCATCCCCTATCAACAACCCCCACAAAGGTAGCACAATTTTTACAATTGGTGAGCCTACATTAACACATCATTATCGCCTAGAGTTACATTAGAGTTCATTTTTTTTTTTTAAAGATTTTATTTATTTATTTGACAGAGAGATAGAGAGAGAGCACAAGTAGGCAGAGAGGCAGGCAGAGGTAGAGGGAGGAACAGACTCTCCACTGAGCAGGGAGCCCGACGTGGGGCTCGATCCCAGGACCCGGGATCATGACCTGAGCTGAAGGCAGCCGCTTAACCGACTGAGCCACCCAGGCGCCCCTAGAGTTCATTCTTGGTGTTGAATATTCTATGGGTTTGGACAAATTTATAATGACAAATATCCATCATTATAGGATTATACAGGGTAGTTTCACTGCCCTAAAAATCTGCTATGCTCCACCTGTTCATCCCTTCCTTCCCCCAACCCCTGGCAACACCAGTCTTTTTACTCTCTCCATAGTTTTGCCTTTTCCAGAATATCATATAGTTGGAATCATGCAGTATGTAGCCTTTTCAGATTGGCTTCTTTACTTAGTAATATGTATTTAAGTTTCCTCCATGTCTTTTCATGGCTTGATAGCTCATTTTCCTTTTGTGCTGAATAATTCTATTATCTGCATATACTACAGTTTATATTTCTCCATTCACCTACTGAAGGACATTTTGATTACTTCCAAGTTGGTAACTTCGAATAAGCTGCTATAAACATCCATGTGCAGGTTTTGTGTGGACATAACTTTTCAACTCCTTTGGGTAAATACCAAGGAGTGAGATTGCTGGTTCATATGTTGAATATGTTTAGTTTTATAAGAAATCATAAATCTGCCTTCCAAAGTGGCTATACCATTTTGCCTTCCCATCAGCAATGAATGAGAATCCCTGTTGCTCCATATCCTCACCAGCATTTGGTGTTGTCAATGTTCTGGATTTTGGCCATTCTAATGAGTTGTGTAGTGGTGTCTCATTATTGTTTTAATTTGCATTTCTCTGATGACATTCGAATATGGAGCGTCTTTTCATATGCTTATTTGCCATCTGTATAACTTCTTTGGTGAGGAGCATCTTTTCATATGCTTATTTGCCATCTGTGTATCTTCTTTGGTGAGGTATTTGTTAAAGTTTTTGGCTCATCTTTTAATCTGGTTGTTTGTTTTTTAACTGTTGAGTTTTAAGAGTTCTTTGTATATTTTGAGTAACAGTCCTTTATCTGGTTTGTCTTTTGCAAATATTTTTCCCAGTATGTGGCTTGTCTTCTAATTCTCTTGACATTGTCTTTCAGAGAGCAGAAGTTTTTAATATTAATGAAATCTAACTTATTGATTCTTTCTTTCATAGATGGTATCTTTGGTATTGTATCTAAAAAGTCATCACCATACCCAAGGTCATCTAGATTTTCTCCTATGTTATCTTCAGGAGTTTTATATTTTTGCATTTTACATTTAGGTCTGTATTTCATTTTGAATTAATTTTTGTGAAGGGTATAAGGTCTAGGTCTAGATTCATTTTTCTACATGTGGCTGTCCAGTTGTTCTAGCATCATTTGTTAAAAAAAAACCTCTTTCCTGATTTTATTGTATTGTTCCTTTGTCAAAGATCAGTTGATTATATTTTTGTGGGTCAGTTGCACTTTTTTTTTTTTTTAAGATTTTATTTATTGATTTGACAGAGGCAGACAGTGAGAGAGGGAACACAAGCAGGGGGAGTGGGAGAGGGAGAAGCAGGCCTCCCTTGGAGCAGGGAGCCTGATGTGGGGCTTGATCCCAGGACCCTGGGATCATGACCTGAGCTGAAGGCAGACGCTTAATAACTGAGCCACGCAGGCGCCCCTCAGTTGCACTTCTTAAAGAGTGAGATATGAGAATTCTGAATTAACTGTTACAGTTTATATTCATTTATCATTGTCTTAACCACAAATGTTATGTGAAAGGTACTGTAATGAGACTTCAGATTGTTCCAAAACAGGATTCTTGATCTCATGGGAGTATAAGGCAGATTATGTAAATCCTTTCTGGGTTTCTTTTCTTTAATTAATCCTTATTGAACTGTCTCCAGTGATTGAACAAGTTTTTGATGTTTTGATTGAAAGAATTTAACTAAAAAAGCATCTCATTTGGTTCCATGTACTGGAGTGGTGTTCTAGAGAAGGAGGTGTTAAAAGTGTTAGAGGTGGAGGGAGTACCATAAGCTTACCTTAAACTATGAAAACTCAGTACTATAGAGTGACATCTTGAAGGTAATGTCAAATACTATCTCTAAGGGAAATGAATTCTGTAGGAAACATACCCCCCCCCTTTGGAACAAGAGATCATTTCTGCATTTCTCTAGGGCTCACAGTTGTAATTTGGCTTAGAGATGCATGGAACGTCAGTACTTTCTAACCAGTGTTACTGATTGGAGGAGAGCAATGACAAATGATCCAAGTAGCATCTTGGTCCCTCAGCACTGCCTGGTCTTTTACTACAGCCTCTTAGTTGGTCCCTTTGCCACTCTTATGAAAACACTCAAATATGTTCTCTACATGCAGCTAAAGTGCTCTTCTTAAGGGGATAAGTAATGCTTAGTGGTTTTATTTTTTTGCTCACAACAAGTAAGTAGCAGCACCCTAGCACACCATCTGAAGCCCTGGCTGTTTCCTTGGGTTCATCTCTTGCTATGCTCTCCCACACTTTATGCTCCAGGGATTCTAAACTACTCACAGCAACCTGTTATATGCCACACTGTTTTTGAATACTCTTTTTTTTTAAAAAAAGATTTTATTTATTTATTTATTTGACAAGCGATGAGAAGGAACATAAGCAGGGGGAGTGGGCGAGGGAGAAGCAGGCTCCCCGCTGAGCAGGGAGCCCGATGCGGGGCTCGATCCCAGGACCCTGGGATCATGACCTGAGCCGAAGGTAGATGCCCAACGACTGAGCCACCCAGGTGCCCCTGTTTTTGAATACTCTTGTCTCTCTGGATGCTATGCCATTATCCCCTTCTTTTCCAGTCAAATTTATTTCAAAACAATGCTTATATCTAGGTTATATATTGATAAAGTTTTTACTTAAACAGGGATGCCTGGATGGCTCAGTCATTAAGCATCTGCCCTCGGCTCACAACGTGATCCCAGGTTTCTGGGATCGAGCCCCGCATTGGGCTCCCTGCTCAGCGGGAAGCCTGCTTCTCCCTCTCCCACTCCCCCTGCTTGTGTTCCCTTTCTCACTGTCTCTCTGTCAAATAAATAAATAAAATCTTTAAATTTTTTTTTTTTTTTTTTTTACTAAAACAAAAACACTGCTCAGGTGCTATTTCTTTTCAGAAGACTTCCTGAGCTCCACAGATAGACGTAATCATTCCTGGACCTCTACGTCTGTTGTTGTTGTTGTTTTTGCATATACTGCACCCCTGCTTTTAAAAATCATTCACAACCCATAGGTTAGCCCAGTGATGGGTATTAAGGAGGGCACGTACTGCATGGAGCACTGGGTGTTGTATGCAAACAATGAATCATGGAACACTACATCAAAAACTAATGATGTACTCTATGGTGACTAACATAACATAATAAAATAAAAAAAATCATTCACAATCTAATAATTGCATTTCAATGACCTATTTATATGTTCTGTTTCAGACTATGAGAAATCTGAGGGCTGAAATCACTTTGGCTTCTGGTAGTGCTGGGGTTATCCCATAGAACTCTATAGAAGCTAGTTAGGCTGAAATGCATATCAAAAAAGTATGAATGATTAGAATAGGAGAGGACTTGAGTTGGAGCAGTGGGAAGACGGGTCCCAGTCACGTGAGGGCCAGCTACAAGTTTTCTTTTGGCACTAGATTATCTTCCTCATCATTTGCAATTTTACTTAAATTAAAATTGCCATGACTTTCCTAATGACACTAAATAATGGTAAAAGGAAATGACCCAAACACATGCCGGTATACATGACTGATCATTTGACAGTTTGGGCCAACAAAAATGACTAGGTGGATAATTAAAGGTTACTAATTAAAATGTGACTATGGATCCATTCAGTTCCCTTAAATATTTGGGCAATTTCTACTGACTGCCAGTAGTAGGCACGTTGGGAAATGCTGGGGACAGAAAAGACAAGCTTGACATGGTCCCTGACTTCCCAAAGTGTGCTGGCCAGTGGGGTTTCTAGACAGTAAACAGGAACTAGGCTACTGGGATATTTACTAGGAATACTATTAGTGTAGTAAATAGGATACACTGAGAAAGGAGCTGTGATATGGGAGGTGCAGGTTTTTATATGATGGAAGCATATATGGGGATGCCTAATGCATACATGGGAATCAGAGCAGGCTTTCCTGAGGGAGTAAAGAAAGCTAAAGATGATCTCAGGCAAGACTTGGGAGTGTGGCATAGGAAAAGTGATGGGAGGACGTTTATCGCTGTTACACTGCATCATACACATTTGTTTAAATTTCTAGCTGGTTTATATTCTGAAGGAGTAATTATTTTAAAGTTCATTATGTCTTTGGTGGTCTTGCCCCAGGTAAATACTATTTGTATTTCATAAATGCACAGAAATGCAGTCAGTGTATTTCAGTCATTCATACTTTGGACACCTCATGCAAAATAATTTTCAAAGCATGATTTTCCTTCATGAATATTTAAATAAATCATAAATCACCATTTAAGTGATGAAATACTAATTAATTTTTTCCTTCTTCTGTCATAAGACATTAAAAATAGCCTAGAGGAAGGGGGTTAGTTATTGTCATGGCCGTTAACTATGTGAAATTGAAATTAGAAAGATTCACTGTAGAACACTCAGGTTCAACATTTTTTTCCCCTAATTAGTTCCTTATCTCTTACACATATGGAACTCAGATTGATTTTAGTATTATAGTCATGTTTTAACTGTAAAACATGCTAGCATATATTATTTTATATTATTCTATTAGTATAATAAATGATTTGATTGAGATTTGTCCCAGTGTGTTTTACATCAAGAAAATAAAAAGTCAAGTTGGAAAAAGAGTGGTCATGCAAGCTTCAGATCGGGCCTGAGGAGGCATAGTATGTACAGGTCTGTCTTTCTGTAGGCAGCTCCTCTCCTGCTCCAGTTAACTAAGGTTTCACTTCACCCAGGCACAATATTATTAGCTACTATATTATAACAGAAAAGTTGTGTTTGGCCTGTTTGGGCTATTGTCGTTAAATTATGTTTGTGGCTGCTAATTGCAAAATTTATGGTAATACAAATTACCTTTTTAAACCACCTTAGCCTTGATACGTGCTCTTGTCTTTAAGGGCTTTAAGTCTCTCTTACCAGTTTTCCTTACAGCCACCTGTTGACATTCAAATACTCCTTGCAACCTTATTTCTAGGTCTACTTTGCAACGATGTTGCCATTACAGGTCTCTGATTTAGGATGTGAAGTGGCAGATCTGCATACAGATGCCATGAAGAGAGAGAGAGAGAGAGAGGAGAAAGTCCTAGATGATGGCTAATTCATAGCATGGGCTTGTTCAGGACCGGTCATATTTTCTGCTTCTTCAGCACTTTTAAGTGTCATTACTCTGCAGTGTTGGGGCCCTTTATGATAGGAACTTTTTAACCCTCTGGATTTTTATATTTCTGTCCCAAAGATTGCTAATATTTAAAAAAAATTATTTTATTAAGCATCACCTGGGAAATAAGTTGATGGTAAGAATGTATTGCTGTTTGGCTTTTCTACAAATACCAGTTTCCTCAATCTTCTTTCTAGAAATTTGACAAGAAGCAAACATCATTTCCCTTACTATTTCTCTAGAAGCTCTGGTTGGTGCTATGAGTGTACTTGTAAATTATTCCAGAGAATAATCTCTCAGTATGAGTGGTGAGAAGGAACAAAACATCTCACTGGGTACCTTTGGGTAGTAAATGAGGATTACCTCTCATTTCTCGAAACTATACCAATTATGTGGGAAAAAAATCAAGGGCCTACCATAAAATGAAGGAGATATTTTTTTCCAGACACCACCTAATTCTCTCATAAACATCTAATTTTGCCAGTTCCCTTATGTCAGCTTTGACTTCTTGACTTCTTTTTTGTAGGCATGGTTCTGTGAAAGTGGAAGGGTTTCCTGTCCTGAGGATATAAATAATCCCTGTTACTCCTCAGGTTCTTCCTAACACCTCTGAGGCCCGGAGCAAGAGCACAGATGAACAGCCACATAAAAGATGACAAATCAAATTTATGTAAATAAAGCTGGTCTTTAAACTAATTTTAAAAAATTTGTTAAATTTTACTTAACATTTTCTCAGACTATTTGCAATTCTAGTCAATGTTCATTTAGTGGGCGATGGGTAAAATTAGTATATCATCTTAAGGAGGCCAGGCTAAGAAATCTCAGAAATGGGTATGCAGATTAGTGACATCATGTCCATCATGGTAAAGAATGAACAAATATTTCCAAAAATATTTCATGCTGGGAAAAGTAAAGTAGTACCAAGGTGTATATTTATGAAATTTTGAAAGCTCATGTCTGACTGTAGGAAGTTAATAATATGATTGCAAAGATTAGCTCAAACTGTCTTGAATCTAATAACATTGTTTTCTAATACTATAATTGTAAATTTATAGAGTTTATGGGGATCAGCAAAGCTTTTCCTCCATAAATCATCTCATGATTATAACTTAAATTTTAATTCAAACATTGTTATGTCTATCAAAGACAGGATTCAACTTTTCTGCATTTGGCATGAGAATGGAAAAGGAAAATAAGGAAATATTAACATAAAGATCATGTCTTCAGGTTGGACCCTGAAAAAAGAATTTGAGTGTGGGTAGTTTTATTTGGGAGGCGATCCCAGGGAACATTGTCAGGAAAGGAAGGAAGCCAATAAGTGTATTAATAAGCAGATTGCCACTGTGAGTAGCTGGACCTCAATGCCAGGGTAGATCTTTTGGATACTGTGTAGAGCATATTTGGGTGTCCTACCAGAGGGACAAGCAAGCCTGGGATATTCATCTACTAACTCCTGTCCATCACTGGTTAAGGGCTGCTCCTGAAGTCATTAATTTTCCAGCATTTCTAGTCTTCCAGTTAAAACATGTTTCTTGAGGCGCCTGGGTGGCTTGTCAGTTAAGCATCTGCCTTTAGCTCAGGTCATGATCCTGGGGTCCTGGGATCGAGCCCCACGTCAGGCTCTCTGCTCAGTGGGGAGCCTGCTTCTCCCTCTGCCTCTGTCTGCTGCTCCCCCTGCTTGTGGCACGTTCTCTCTCTCTGTCAAATAAATAAAATCTTAAAAAAAAAAAAAAGAAACATGTTTCTTCAGTCTAAGATGTTCATTCCTCAGGCGGAGGATAGGTGCTTTTAATTAGAAGCTCTTGTACTGGGGGCGCCTGGGTGGCTCAGTCGGTTAAGCATCTGTCTTTGGTTCAGGTCATGATCCCAGGGTCCTGGGATTGAGCCCTGCGTAGGGCTCCCCGCTCAGCCAGGAGCTTGTTTTTCCCCCTCCTCCTCCCCCTGCATGTGCTCTCTCTCTGTCGCTCTGGCAAATAAATAAATAAAATCTTTAAAGGAAAAAAAAAAAGAAGCTCTTGGCCTGAATGACAAAACTGAGGAATATGGTGGGGGTAGAATATGTCTGTTATAGAGGTAATCTTATGGGAAAGGAGAATTTCTAGAACATAGAGAGAAAATGAGAAAGAAGATATGAAAACTGGACAAGAACAGAAGACTTTTATCACTTTTGACCAAAGATTTCTATCTTCTTGCTACTTAGGTTAGTCCCACATAAATGAGGGATCAAATTGTTGATATTTGAGATAGTGAGAAACTAATAAGAAAGAATGGCCACTTGATACTGTGGATTTGGTGCTTCCACAGTGGGACCAACCCATGTAACATAATAATAAAATATATGTATTGATTTATATGTCAAATTTTTATGAATTTCAGTATATTCTCAATTTGTGATAGGTATGATGAGTTTAAAAGAGAACATTAGCCACAAAAGAGTTACAAAAATTTAAATGTAAAAGGTATAGAAATTGGGATAGATAATAACATCCAAGAAATGAGCATATTAACATTTTCTTCCTGAGCCTTGGTATGGTGTTGGCAATTTAATACATAAGTAAATTAATTTCATGAGGTAAAGCGAAACCAATTAAGTGGCTTTAGAAAGTCAAAATGATTTTTTTTCAGATCATTTTACCTGGATTGACTATTTATAATTCATCATCAGACATTATCTGTTGTTCAACATAAGTGATTATAAGAAAAGTGGTAGGTGAGTCTACTTGTAGAAGGAGACAGACAAGAATTTTTGAAAAGTAATTGCTTTATTTCATAAGGTTAATTTCTTTCTTTATTTAAGTCTGGATTGTCTGTGATAGCCTAATTATTGACTAGGTACTAAAAGAGGTCAAATCAGGCATTTTGAATGCTATATTCTTCATCTTGGAAAAGTTATAGTGATGTTTCAATTTAAACAGTATTATTTTGGAGAGAGATACTATTTCAATTATAGAATACAATTCCTGCTACTTAGAGCAAAGTTTTGGTGTTTTTTTCAACTGCAGAAATCTGAGTACAGCTTAAGGAAAGGGCAAACCTGCATGATGAAATTTGGCAATGCCATTAAAATGCTGCAAGTATGCTAAATAGTTTGTTCTTTTTCACTGTTAAGCCTTTCTAATAAAAGAGGTTCAAAGAAAATGGTAAAGATGATTAAAAACTTAGAAAAAATGACCCATGAGGGAAAAGGTAAAAGAACAGATATTATTTGGCCTCAAGAGTGAAGGTCATTTTCATAATTGTCTTCAAGTACTCGTCTAACATTTACCCAAAGTGTGGTACTCTACACATATATCTTCACTAAGGAAAATCAAAGGTAAGATGAACTGAGATTGTAGTATAATGAATTTAATTAGATTGTAAGGAAGAATTTTGGGAGGAAGAGTAAAGGAACTTAAAAATTAGAATGATCAACTGTTGGGAGCTTTGGGTCTTTTATTGAGGGCTTTAAAATATAGGAGATAACTACATTTGATGCTGTTTTAGCAAAGAGGAATGAATGGAATGACTTCTTATAGCTCTATCCATTTTGTAACTGCTAAGCATTTACCTGGCCATTTTCTCAAAATGTGGTCCCTAGACTACCAGCATGTGTACCACCCAGGAACTTGTTAGATATGCAGATTTTCAGGCCCTATCCTAGACCTATGAAACAGATATTATTTGGTCTCAAGACTAAAAATAATTTAGTTCTTTAGTCCCTCATTTACTTGATAGTTTTCTTCTGATTAGATTATGGGTTTTTGGGAGGAACACCACACAGGTAAAGTACATTCTCATTACATCATACGAAAGGTACATGCTATCAAGATGACTTTACTATTGATGTTGACCTTGGTCACCTAGCTGACGTAGTTTCTGTCATGTTTTCCCACTGTATAGTTACTCCTTTCCCTCCTTTTCATTCTGTATTCTTTGGAAATAAGTCACTATGCAGGGCCACACTTACGGATTTGGGAGTTATGTTCTACTTCCCTGAGGGTGGAGTATTACATAAATTATTTGGAATTCTTTGGCACAGAATATTTGACTCTCTTAATCAATCAGGCAATTAATTCAATCATTTACTTAGAGCAGTATGGACATGTTTTGCAACATGGGTTATTCTGGCCTTCTTCCCTTGCTGGTTTGTAACTTCCCACTCCAACAGTGAGAAGCCTGACTCCATCATCCAGTATCATTTACTTAGGTGTTAATTCAAGTGTAAATATTCTTTCCTCTCCAAAAGTTAACCCAGATTACTTTATAAGGGAGTTTGGATCAAATTTCCATGGCACAGTTGGTTTCTATTTTATTTTTTAGAACTTACTTCAGAAAATAGTAAAGAGCAAAAGCTTCCCGTCTTCTATATGTACTAGCATGATCTTGATGGCAAAACCAGATATACACAATACAAGAAAAAAATTAACTCATGAATGTAGTTGCAAAAATGTAAATATTAGCTAACCAAATCCAGTAGTGTATGAAAAAAAGTAATGTATCAGTATTACATGGGGTTTATCCCATAAAGGCAAGGATTGCTCAACATAACATGTGGTAACTCTATTTTTCATTTTCTGAGGAACTGCTATTTTAATTATATTTTTATTTTAATTATATCCAACAGTGAACAAGGGTTCCAATTTCTCCATATCCTTGCCGACACTTGCTATTTTTTATTTCTGTTGTTGTTGTAGCTATCCTAATGGATGTGAGGTGGTATCTCACTGTGGTTTTGATTTGGATTTCTTACTGGTTAGTGAGGTTGAGCATCTTTTCGTATGCTTGTTGGACATTTGTATATTTTCTTTGCAGAAATGTCTGTTCATGTTCTTTGCCATTTTTAAAATGGCTTGTTTCTTTTGCTGATGTTTGTACATTCTGGATATTTACCCCTTATAAAATCTGTGATTTGCAAATATTTTCCCCTATTTTAGGTTGCCTTTTCATATTGTTGATTATATTCTTTGAAGCACAGAAGTTTTCAATTTTATGTAATCCAGTTTATCTGTTTTTACTTTTGTTGCCTATAATTTTGGTGTTATATCCAAGAAACCACTGTCAAATCCAATGTCATAAGGCTTTCCCCCATGTTTTCTTCTTAAAGTTTTATAGTTTTAAGTCTTATGTTAGGTCTTTGTGATCTATTTTGAGTTTATTTTTGTATATTTTATAAGGTAAAGGTCCAACTTTATTTTTTTTGCATGTGGATATAAAATTTTCCCAACACCATTTGTTGACAAAAACTGTCTTTTCTCCATTGAATGGTCTTGGCACCCTTGTCAAAAATCATTTGACCATGTATGCAGGATTTTATTTCTGGTCTGTTTTATTCCATTATATGTCTGGAGGTATACTTTAAAATACATTTTACGTCTGAATTTAAAAAAAAATCCAAATTAGCTAATAGCTTGGCTGGGATTCTCACATCTCTTCAAGATGAATAATATATTTTTGAAGAATATATTTTATTCTCCCTCTGTGTCTCAGGTTCTTTTGTTTTGATGCTGTTTTCTTACCTTCCAGGTTAGAAGCCTTCCTCAGATGTCTGATAATTCTTGGCTGTCTACTCTTGGGTAAAAACAGGGAATAGAAGCCTTACTGGAGGGGCGCCTGGGTGGCTCAGTCATTAAGCGTCTGCCTTCGGCTCAGGTCATGATCCCAGGGTCCTGGGATCGAGCCCCGCATCGGGCTCTCTGCTCCGCGGGAAGCCTGCTTCTCCCTCTCCTGCTCCCCCTGCTTGTGTTCCTGCTCTCACTGTGTCTCTGTCAAATAAATAAATAAAAATCTTAAAAAAAAAAAAAAAAAAGAAGCCTTACTGGAAACTTTGAATGCATTGTCAAGAATTGTCAACTTTGAACTTTTCTCTAGGGTAGAGTTTCTCAACCTCAGAACTACTGACATTTTGGGCTAGATAATTCTTTGTTATGGGGGGGGAGCTGTTCCATGCCTTGTAGGACATAGTGCAGCATCACTGGTCTCTACCTACTTGAAGCTAGTAGCATTCTCTCCAACTGTGATGCCAAAAATGTCTCCAGATATTGCCCCCAGTTGAGTACTACTTTAGGGTAGGCTGTTTCTTGGGGGAAGCCCCCATGACCTCCCAATCTTCTTAGGCTAGTCAGATTTCCAGGGAAGAACAGCCTTCTAATCACTTGTCTGGAGGGTATAAAGATGTGGCTTTCAGATGTCTGAGGTCTCAGTAGGGGAAGGCTATTGGGAATCTCTGCATTCATATTGTATGCCTGGGCCATTATTTCCCCTTGCATAGATGTGATAACTAAGCCCTCAACTGTTCCAAACAGCCCTCACCCCCTAGCCCAGAGACCCCTCAACTGTTCCCACAGCCCCCCAGACCAGAGACCTTTTGTTTTCTCTCTCCAAAGATAAACTTTCTGTCAAGATTGAAGGGGTAGTGAGAGAGGCAGGAAATTTAGGAATATAAACACCCTTTTAAAATGAAATCTTCCTTAGTTTAGCCCTCCATCTCCACCATTAAGCCCCTCTACCAGAAGTGCCTGATGCTACCTGTTCCTGAACCTTCTGGAAATTCTGTGCTGTAAATTGGGTTGATTTTTAACTTCCCCTGTTACTGGTTTGGGATCTACCTTTCTTGACTCTAAGGCTTTTTAACCTCTAAAATTTTGTTTCTGTGCTCTTTAGGATATTTCTCAGCATTGTCTTAGTCAGTTCAGGCTGCTATAACAAAGTACCACATAGACTAGGTGGCTTACAAACAACAGAAATTTATTTCTCATGTTTCTGGAGACTAGAAATCTGAGATCAGGTGTATTTCTTGTTTAAAAAATTCCTTTTACTGTGGGTTTTAGCAGTGTTTCAGGAAGGAGGAAATTTAGAGATACATTTTCACATTTTAACCCAAAATATTCTATTTTGTTTTTATTTTTTTCTTTTTCTTTTTAAAATTTTTTATTTAAATTCAATTTAGTTAACATATAGTATATTATTAGTTTCAGGGGTAGAATTTAGTGATTCATCAGTTGCATATAACACCTAGTGCTCATTATATCATGTGCCCTCCTTAATGCCTATCACCCAATTATCCCATCCCCTCACTGTCCTCCCCTCTAGCACCCCTCAGTTTGTTCCCTATAGTTAAGAGTTTCTTATGGTTTGGTTCTATTTTGTTTTTAAAGATTTTTGAAATATTCATAAAATTTGATCTATTAAAATAGTGTCTGACTTAGACTTATAAGGGTAAAGTTCTGGGACACTTGGGTGGCTCAGTCGGTTCAGTGTCTGCCTTCAGCTCAGGTCATGATCTCAAGGTCCTGGGATTGAGCCCTGCATTGGGCTCCCTGCTCAGCAGGGTGTCTGCTTCTCCCTCTCCCTCTGCTGCTTCTCTCCCCCACCACTGCTCATGCTCTCTCTGTCTCTCTCGCAAATAAATAAATAAAATCTTTAAAAAGAAAAAAAAAGAGTAAAGTTCTCAAAAAATTTCATTTGTTTAATTTGTAAGCCTGCTTTTTTGTATTTAACATATTTGAGTCACTGAGATTTGAATTGTCTAAGGGAATTTGATTAATTATATATGTAAGTGGTATTAAATGTTTTAAAAGGATTTAATCTGTTAAACTTATGAATTATTATACATCATTCAAAGAATAAGTGAAATTGAGGTTTCTATTTTTAGCCAAAATTTCAGAAATAAAATAAGATCTTTCCATTTTTCTTATGGTGTTAAGTAAAGCTATATTTTAAAATGTATAAATTTAATAAATTAAGTATTAATCAAAATCTTGAAAATAACAGGGAATTTCTTTCCATGCATGAAAGCCTGCCCCTCCATCTCCACATGGTAAAAGACCACTGACAAATGTCTATCACAGATGACATTCAATATCACTTCAAAGTAAGAGATAGAAAAAAGAAGTGTAAGCATTGAAAAGTGAAAAGCAAATTATTTTGTTTGAGAACAGTTTGCCTGCATAGAAATATAAGATAATGCA
Organism: Neomonachus schauinslandi; assembly: GCF_002201575.2. NCBI lineage: Eukaryota > Metazoa > Chordata > Mammalia > Carnivora > Phocidae > Neomonachus > Neomonachus schauinslandi. The sequence continues at coordinate 80,660,943 of NC_058410.1, read as the reverse complement.
AAGAAAAACTAGAGTACCAGAGACAATTTAGGATATAATAGTTAAGGCAGGGCAGACTAGTTCTGGCATATTTAGAGTAGGGTGATAAGGAGCTTGGAAAAATGATCTGGGCTGGCAATAGATGTTATTTCAAATCTTGTGAGGAGGGGATTTTGTCACCTCACTCAGGAAAAATAAAAGTATAGTGAGAAGAAAGGGAAGCCTGTCTATAGTTTGTCACACACAATGGTAAATTAGTAGGCTAAAAAACCTATAAAAGTGTTAAATCTTATATAATGAATTTAAACTGTATTTTAAACTCAATTTATTAGACAACACAGATTATTTTGATGTGTAGGAAACATTTTTCTTCAGAGAGTATGTATTAAGCTACTTATGAGAATGGCATTATGCTATTAATGTGCTGTATAAGTTAATTTAAACAAGCACAGTCTGTACCTTTTGTCAGGTTTAAAATACTCTCCCTCCTCCACTTCGCACATGGAGTTACAAAGCCAGAAGGGACCTCAAGTCCATATAGTCTGAGCCCTTGTCTTGTGTCTAGATCTCTTGTGTAGTATTTCTGACAAGTGGTGGTTGACCTTTTGCTTGAACACCTGCAGTGACAGGGAATACTCACATTCATTCAACTTTATATAGCTTTATTATTTCTTAAAGCTTTCCTTATACTGAACTGAAACATTCTTCTCTGTGTTTTCCAACCATGATTCTTATTTTGCTTTAAGAGGCAATCTAGAATATATATCTTGCAAATATTTAATGATTATTACTGAGTTTTCTGATATATTGTCATAACGTAAACATCCGACATGGCAGATTGCTGAGTTCTGTCTAGTTCTTTGATCCCTTCTGTTACCAGTTCTCTAAAACGGAACTACCTGAGTGAACCGCAGTACTATGGATATGAACTGACCAGTGTAAATTTGGTCCCACTGTTGTCCATCTTGTTTGGACGCTGAACTTCTATTAATGTAGCTGAAGTCTTTGACTTTTTTTTTTCTAAAGATTTTATTTATTTATTTGACAGAGAGAGACACAGTGAGAGAGGGAACACAAGCAGGGGGAGTGGGAGAGGTAGAAGCAGGCTTCCCGCGGAGTAGGGAGCTTGATGCGGGGCTCGATCCCAGGATCCTGGGGCAGACGCTTAATGACTGAGCCACCCAGGCGCCCCATACTTTGACTTTTTTTTTGAGGATAGCTACATTACAGTATTATCTCATGCTGGAGCTTGAAATCTATTAAAATCCTTTTATGTACCAGCTGCTAACCATACCTGCTCCCTCTAGAACTGGTACATTTGATTTTTTTAAACTTAATTATAGGGCCTGGCTATTATCCTGTGAAATTTCATCTTAATTTGGCCAACCCTTTCAGCTTGTCAAGAATTTTTTACAGCTTGGTTTTGTCCTTTAGTACATTTGTTGGTAATACCTGAAATTTTGTAAGCAAAGCTGACATTTTTGTTCAAGTCATTTTCATACATGTTCTTTCATCTTGTGCTTACAAGGTGCAGTTTTTATGAAAGATTTTTCCAATCCCTAGAGGCAGGGTAGCACTTGATGGAGAGGAAAGTAGGATGTGAATTCCAGTTCAACCACACTAGCTGTGTGTTTTTGGCAATTTCTATCACTCTCTTTGCCTCTTTTTCCTTATCAGTAAAACAGGGATAGTAATAAGTGCCTTGTGGATTTGTTCTGAAGAGAAAGAATAATTGCCATAAACCACTTAACACAGCTCATGAACAAGGTGGGTCTTGAATAAGTATTAGCTTTTGGTTTTAGTAATTCCTTTCCAGTGAGGGGACTGAAGTCTGGCAGGTTTAACTCACTTTTCTAAGATCACAAGCCAGTCAGAGAATGAGTCAGGACCTAGTCCACAGGTGCTAAAGTCAGAAATCATTGGATTCGAACTTTGCCATTTGCTAACTAAATAATTTTGGATTCATTACTTAGATCCACATACCTTCAGTTTTTTCATCCACAAAGTGGAGAATTTAGTATAGCCATCAGATTGTTAGAATTCGATGAATAACATGAGTGAAACCCATGATGTCTGGCTTCACAAAAGATAATCCCCTTTCCTATCTTTCTTTCTTTTTTTTTTTTTTTTAAAGATTTTATTTATTCACTTGTCAGAGAGAAAGAGAGAGAGAGAGTACAAGCAGGGGGAGTGGCAGGCAGAGCAGGCAGAGGGAGAAGCAGGCTTCTGGCTGAGCAAGGAGCCTGACTCGGAACTTGATCCCAGGACCCTGGGATCCTGACCTGAGCTGAAGGCAGATGCTTAACGGGCTGAGCCATCCAGGCATCCCCCCTTTACTATCTTTCTTAATCTATTTCTCTCCCACCCAAACCCATGGGTTTAAATTAGATAAAATAGGAAAAGCACTTAGTCTATAGTCTGGCACATAGAACGCATTCACTAAATAAGAGCTAATTTGACATCCTGTTATACCTATGGGATTTGAGGAAGTCAGAAAATATTCCTGAGTGCTTCCCCTGTGGTTTAGTTAACATAAGCAAACATATAATTTCAAAGTGATTTAATTTTTATTTGTTTTAAAAATAAAATGTTTTAAATTAAAATATATACAATCTGAGATAGTAGAATCAAGTGATGTTTAGATTGTCGAGGTCCTATAGAATTTGAGAAAAGTGAAGGGGCAAAGTTGACTGCTGAACCCAGAAAAGATTTATGGCAGAAGTTCCACTTAGGATGGACTATCTCTTACAAATGGAGAGCATTTGAAAAATTTTACCAGAAGAAGGATCCATAAAGATTTAAAGAACTCATCATCTCTGACAATAGAGACAGTCACCAAATTATGAATGGGTTAGTGAGGAGAAACAGACCTGAAAGAGAATTTGAACTTTTATTAATTAAATATGTACCCAGAAAAGATTGATTTAAAAGGATTTTAACTAACACATAAGGTTACATTTCTGTACACATAGACTTGTATATGACATTTCAACCAAGTTTTAGTTTGAACTTTACTAGGGCAGATATGTTCAAGCAAACATCTCCAGTTCCTTACTCAGACATTAAGCTCATATGGAAACAGGTATGGAATTAGTAGTAACATCTATATACTGTATTTAATGAGATTTACTACGTACCAAGCACCATCTTGTATGTGCATTTAATCCTCACAAGAATCCTGTGGGAAGATAAAATTATTATTTTTATCTCACACACGAGGAAACTGAGGCTCAGAAAGATTAAATACTTTCCTGGAGGACACATGATGAGTCAATGATGGAGCTGAGATTGGCTGAGAGAGTCAGATTCAAGAAACTGCTGTCAGTCATGTGGATGTGGGAGAGACTCATACGCAGCCAGAGGGGAGAGGTCATGGAGAGAAGACGGGTTTGAGAGACTGCTGGGGTTAACCAAAGGTCAGTCTCTGACCAATTCTGGGTTTTGGTCCTATAGTGATGGTATAATTCTTTCAACATAAGGTATTGATTGAGCAGACCTTTGGGATTTTTGGCAACTATAATTTATCTGCTGTGTCCGTTTTTGTACATTAGTTCAGGTGGGAGAGAGCATAAGACATTTACAGATTACAATTGTGCTGCATTTTTGTGCATGATTCTCAGAGCTCTTCTCTTTGTGGCTTAATCCTCTTCAAAATGGATTCTCCTCTTCAGTCCTCTCATTTTTTTTTGTCATTTCTTGAGATTTTTTGTTTCTGTGTTAATTTCCTTGCCTTCTCTTCCTTCCCTGCTGAGTCTCAGGCAGCATGGTGAGCATTTGAGTTAACACTGCACTAGTCAACCAGATTGCTCATGGACAACCTGTCATTAGGGTGTCTTGAAAAACAGCCACTTAGGGTTGAAGAAGTCTATTTGGGTATACATTGTGTTGCCTGGTACGTATCTGTCATCAGGGTTTAAGAAGAAATAGTTATGGCAAAGGCAAACTTTTCCCTTGAACAAATTTCACTGCTTAATAAACACCACACAGCACCCATCTTAAGATGAAGGCAGTGGGACTACAGACTGGCTTCAACTTTATTCCATGCGATGTAAAGTGAAAACCAACAAAACCAGAAAAAACAAAACAAAAAGCAAGCAAGCAAACAAAAACCTATCTCTTCTCTACACTCTACTGAAGAGACACTATGAACAAAGGTAACATTAACATCAACCAATACGAATAAAAATGTAGGGATTAAAATTTATTGATAACATTAGTTCATTTGCTTTGTAAGACTGCCTTGTTGCTTCTTGTGATGCTTTTCTGCACTGGACTCCTTGATGGAAAGATATGCCTACACATTAGACAAAAATGGCACGCGAATTTTATTGGCCCATGGAAATCTGGAACAATTAATGAGTTTACAGTGAATTTACTCATTTATAACACCTTAAAGTTTTTACTAAGAACTGGATTATTAATGATCATGTAGTAATGTAAATAATAATGTTTCTTCTTGACACTGGATTACTTTCAAAAAGTATTAGTTTTGGGGCACCTGGGTGGCTCAGTCAGTTAAGCGATTTAGATTATTTGTTGTTGTTTTGTTTCCTATTGAGTTGGAAAAATGCCCTATATATTTAGGAAATTAACTCCACATCAGATATATGATTTACAGATATTTTTCTCTCATTACATCGGTTACCTCTTCACTCTGTTGTTTCCTTTGCTATGCAGAGCTTTTTAGTTAGATGTAGTCCCAGTTGTCTATTTGTGTTTTCATTGCCTGTGCTTTTGGTGTCAAATCCAAAAAAAATCATTGCCAAGACCAATATCAAGAAGATTTCCCCCTATGTTTTCTTCTAGGAATTTTATGGTTTCAGGTCTTATATTCAAGTCTTTAATTCGTTTAACAATAAGGGTAACTTGAGGAACAAGATTTACTGTTCATGAGTCCTGGAGGGTATAGGACATACTGAGGACTGCACAGGGACATCCTGGGGAGAGAGAACCTGGGATTCTGCCTTTATAGGGTCTGAGCTTATGGTGTCTAGTGCTTCATGGCTTCATCTTTTTTTTTTTTTTAAAGATTTTATTTATTTATTTGAGACAGAGAGAATGAGAGAGACAGAGAACACATGAGAGGGGGGAGGGTCCGAGGGAGAAGCAGGCTCCCTGCTGAGCAGGGAGCCCGATGCGGGACTCGATCCAGGGACTCCAGGATCATGACCTGAGCCGAAGGCAGTCGCTTAACCAACTGAGCCACCCAGGTGCCCCATGGCTTCATCTTTTATTGGGTAATTTAAAGTGTAAGAATGGGAATTATAGTACAGGAAGGGAGAAGTGTAGTCACTCAAGTGGTTTGAAGAGGGACCTTCATGGGTGGGAACAGCCCAGTTCCTTATCTGGTTGTTTTGCTAGTAGCTGGGTCATAGACCTGGCAATATGTTTATTCATGATGGACGTCTTTTGAAAAGGGTGTCTTGGCAATCGGAAGCTTAATGTCAGGCACTTACACTACCGTGTAGCAGGTCTTTTTTACTGCGATGTTGTTGTAGTATGAAAATACCACACAATTTTAATGTTAATCATTGTACTATTGATGGACATTTGCATTGTTTTTAGTTTATGGTTATTATGAATAGAACTGTTATGAGCCACCCAGGTACCCCCCAAAATCATTTGATTTTAATTCAATTATTACACTTTCAGAAAGTAATCCTTACCTGATAACATTATCTAGAGTCCTCTCTCCTTCTGCCATCATATCATCCTGTTTATTTCTTCCATAGCACTTACCACTTTCAGAGGTAATCATGTTTATTAATTTGTTTAGTGGTTCCTTACAGGTTCCCCGCTTTTAAAGTGTAAATCTAGGGACCATGTCTGTCTTTTTTTCTGCTGGGCCCTTGGTGCTTACAACAGTGATCAATACATGGTTGGTTCTAGTAATTCTAGTTGACTGAGATGAATGAATAAATTTTAAGTACAACAAAGTCAACAGATAGAAAAAGCTGCTTTCAGAAAGTTTTAAATTGCTAATTAGTAACTGGTTTCTTTGAATTGGTATTTAGTTACTTCAGGAGGGTAGACTTTATCTCTGCAGTGAGGCTTTAAGCTCCTATGTCATATGCTCCTTTGGAATCATACAGAGTGCTGAGCCCTGTGTAGTTTCCCTTGATCTCTCACAACAGAGCTAGTTGCTTCCTCTTTTGTAGTCTCAATATACTTTGCATTCAACTTTATTAAAGTATATTCATTATATTATACAATATATAAAGTATACTCATGATATTATAATGATTTGTTTACATGTGTGTCTCCTCCTTCCTCTTCTCTTCAGTCCAGCCCCTGCCCCGAACCTCCTCAATAAGATTCTACAAAAGGAAAGACTTGATTTATTCTTGTTTGAATCTTTAGTTCCTTGCACAGTGTCTAGCACAGTCTATCAATGTTTGGGGAATAAATACAAAATATTTTTTCAGTAAATATTGTTGAATTGTTAACATACTTTTTTGATCACTGAATATCAGAAAATGAAAGCTTACTGATCTTTTTTGCTGAACTTAATAGATTTCTTGGCTTTTAATACAGAAGAAAAGTCTTTCATTTTATTGTAAATCTCTTACTTGACAGTGGAGTTCTTTTTGGGAGAGGGAGAAGTGGCTAGATATATATTCCTTTGCAGCCCACCCATGGGGAGCCATGTTCTTTTACTTTCATGGTATTCCTTTAGGCAGAAGTATACAAAAAGTACACAAAAAGATGCTTTTAAAAAACAAATTTATTTTTAAGGTATGATTGTATTTATATTTGTGGACCATATCTCCCTTTATTTATTAGAAAACAGCAAGGTGTTTAAAACTAGTCTGTGAGGAGTTTATACTTTTATTTTTATTTTTTAATTCCAGTATAATTAGCAGTGTTACATTAATTCGGGTATAAAATATAGTGATTCAACAATTCTATACATTACTCAGTGTTCATCATGATAAGTGTACTCTTAATGCCCTTCACCTATTTCACCCATTCCCCCGCCCCGCTGTAACCACCAGTTTGTTCTCTATAGTTAAGAATATGTTTTTGTCTGTCTCTTTTTTTTTCTTTGTTCATTTTGTTTTGTTTCTTTTATTGTTTTGTTTTTAAGTAGGCTCCATGCCCAGCATGGAGTCTGGTGCGGGGCCTGCACTCACAACCCTAATGTCAAGACCCAAACTGAGATCAAGAGTTGTATGCTCAACCAACTGAGCCACCCAGGAGCCCCTTTTTTTGTTTCTTAAATTCTACATATGAGTGAAATTATATAGTATTTGTCTTTCTGTGACTGACTTATTTCATTTATCATATACCCTCTAGATCCATCTGTGTTGTTACAAATGACAAGATTTCCTTCCTTTTTATGGTTGAGTAATAGCCCACTGTGTGTGTGTGTACCACATCTTCTTTATCCATTCATCTATCTATAGACACTTGGGTTGCTTCCATATCTTAGCTGTTGTAAATAATGCTGCAGTAAACAAGGGGGTATTTTGACTTTCTTTGGGTAAATTTTGACTTTCTTTGGGTAAATACCCAGTAGTGGAATTACTGGATCATATAGTAATTCTATTTTTAATTTTTTGAGGAATCTTCATAGTGTTTTCCACAGTGGCTGCACCAGTTTGCATTCCCATAAGAGTGCACGAGAATTCTTTTTCTCCACATCCTTGCCAACATTTGTTGTTTCTTATGTTTTTTATTTTAGCCATTCTGACTAGCATGAAGTGGTATCTCATTGTGGTTTTGATTTGTATTTCTCTAATGATGAGTGATGTTGAGCATCTTTTTATGTGTCTGTTGGCCATCTGAATGTCTTCCTTGGAAAAATGTCTATTCATGTCTTCTGCCCATTTTTTAACTGGATTATTTGTTTTTTGGTGTTGAGTTATATAAAATCTTTTGTATGTTGGATATTAATCCCTTATCAGATATATCATTTGCAAATATCTTCTCTCACTCAGTAGATTTTCTTTTAGTTTTGTTGGTTATTTTCTTTTCAGAAAGAATGCTTTTTATTGTATAGAAGCTTTTCAATGTGATGTAGCCCTAATAGTTAATTTTGCTTTTGTTTACCTTGCCAAAAGAGACATACCTAGAAAAATGTTTCTATAGCTGATGTCAGAGAGATTATTGCCTATATTTTCTTCTAGGAATTTTATGGTTTCAGGTCTTACATTTAGGTCTTTCATCCATTTTGAATTTATTATTGTGTATGGTGTAAGAAAGTGGTCCAGTGTCATTCTTTTGCATATAGCCATCTGGTTTTCCCAGCACCATTTGTTGAAGAGACTCTTTCCCATGCATATTCTTGCCTCCTATGTTGTAGATTATCTATGTAATCATGGGTTTATTTTTGGGATCTCTATTCTGTTCCATTAATCCATGCGTCCATTTTTGTGCCAGTACCATACTGTTTTGATTACTCCAGGTTTGTAGTGTATCTTGAAATTTAGGATTGTGATACCTCCAGTTTTGTTCTTTTTCAAGATTGCTTTGGCTATTCAGGGTCTTTTGTGGTTCCAAACAAATTTTAGGATTATTTGTTCTAGTTCTGTGAAAAATGCTCTTGGTATTTTGATAGGGATTGCATTAAATCTGTAGATTACTTTTGATAGTTTGGAAATTTTAACAATATTGTTTTTCTCAATCCATGAGCATAGACTATCTTTCCATTTGTTTCTGTCATCTTCAATTTCTTTCATCAATTTTTTTTTAAGATTTACTTATTTTAGAGAGAGAGAGAGAGAGAGAGAGAGAGCAGGGGGAGGGGCAGAGGGAGAGGGAGAGTAAGAATCCCAAGCAGGCTTCATGACCAATGTGGAGCCCAACAGAGGGCTTACTCTCACCATTCTGAGATCATGACCCAAGCCCAAATCAAGAGTCAGACGCTCAACCAACTGTGCCACCCAGGCACGCCTCATCAATGTTTTATAGTTTTCAAAGTATAGGTATTTCATTTTCTTTGTTAAGTTTATTCATAGGTATTTTATTCTTTTGGTTCAATTATAAATGGGGTTATTTTCTTAATTTCTCTTTCTGCAACTTCATTATTAGTGTGTAGAAATTCAATAGATTTCTGTATTTTCATTTTGTACCCTGTGACTTTACTGAAATTATTTATCAATTCTAGCAGTTTTTTTTGGCAGTCTTTTGGTTTTTCTATCTATAGCATCATGTCATCTGCAACTAGTGAAAATTTTACTTCTTCCTTACCAATTTGGATGCCTTTGATTCCTTTTCGTTGTTTGATTGCTGTGACTAGGACTTCCAGTACTATGTTGGATAACAGTGGTGAGAGTGGACATCCTTGTCTTGTTCCTGATCTTAGAGGAAAAGTTCTCAGTTTTTCTCCATTGAGTATGATATTAGCTGTGGGTTTTTCATATACGGCCTTTATTATGTTGAGGTATGTTCCCTCTAAACCTACTTTGTTGAGGTTTTTATCACGAATGGATGTTATACTTTGTCAAATGATTTTTCTATGTCTATTGAAATGATCATATGGTTCTTATCCTTTCTCTTATTGATGTGATATATCACATTGATTGATTTGTGAATAGTGAAATACCTTTGCAACCCAAGAATAAGTCCCACTTAATTGTGGAGAATGATTTTTTCCTTTTGCTAGTATTTTGTTGAGGATTTTAAGTCTATGTTCATCAGAGATATTGGCCTGCAGTTTCCCTTTTTTCATACTATCTCTATCTGGTTTTGGTATCAGGGTAATGCTGGCTTCATCAAATGAATTTGGAAGCTTTCCTTCCTCTTTTATTTTTTTGGAATAGTTCGAGAAGAATAGGTATTAACTCTTCTTTAAATCTTTGGTAGAATTCATCAGTGAAGCCATCTGGTTCTGGACTTTTTTTTGTTGGGAATTTTTAAATTTCATTGCTAGGAATTGGTCTATTCAAATTTATGTTCTTTCTGACTTAATTTTGGGAATTTATGTTTCTAGGAATTTATCCATTTCTTCTAGGTTGTCTAATTTTTTGGAATATAATTTTTCATAAGATTTTCTTATAATCCTTTATATTTCTGTGGTATTGGTTGTTATTTGAAGAAATAAATATCTTTTTAAACAAAATAAATTTTATTTCTGATTTTATTTAGTTGAGTTCTCCCCCCCCCACCCCCATCTCTCTTTGATGAGTCTGGCTAAAGGTTTATCAATTTTATTGATCTTTTCAAAGAATGAGCTCCTTGTTTCATTGACCTGTATTGTTTTTTTAGTCTCTATTCCATTTATTTCTGCTCTAATCTTTATTTTTTCCTTCCTTCTACTTGTTTTGGGATTTGTTTGTTGTTTTTCTAGCTTTAGGTGTAAGTAAGGTTCTTTATTAGAGATTTTTCTTGCTTCTTGATGTAGGCCTGTATTGCTATAATCTTCCCTCTTAGAACCACTTTTGCTGCATCACAAGATTTTGGACCATTGTGTTTTCATTTTCACTTGTCTAGGAAAAGAGTTTATACTTTTTGAAAAAAGATTAAATTTGCTCCTTGTGAAATTATTATCAGTTGTCTTTAGAAGGAAGAGAGTGATCCAAATGTCAGGTAAATATTCCTTTAATGTTAATTTAAAAGTGGATGATCACCGTGTATTAAATGAGCACTTTTGCGGGGTCTTAGAGCTATGCCTGCAGCTCTGAAGAGGACACAAAGGAGAAAAGAAGACAAAGGCTCTAGCTCTAAGACCCCCCTTAGAAGAGACTATAAACTAAGTTGTACTGTCTTGTTTTTTGAGATTTGATAAAATTCCAATGGTGTGTAAAATTAACATGAACTCTTCTCAAAGAACAAGTTTTTTGGGAAAGTGAACAGTATGATGAGTTTCTTTTCTTAATTCTTTTATCTTATCCTATTAGTAGAGCATCTGGTGCTTTCTAGGGCTGCTTGTGTATGTCCATACTTTATGTGTTTTCTAAGAATAAGACTTCCTCTCAAAAGTTGGAAGACTATTAGTAGGATACACCATTTCCCCCAAATATGGACAATGTGGACCAGGCATACATGTATTCTTAAAATTAGAAGAATATATTGAATGGTTCCATGATGACAGTTATGTTAAAAGTGCATATCATATAGTACCTTAACTGTTGGACATAGAAGTGAAGAAGAGGTAGAAAATTTGACTAGATTCCCTTGGAAGTTTAAATTTATTGATACAAATAGCACACACTTATTTATGGCAGCCCTGGCCAGAGAATCTGGAGAGTTAGCCTCCAGAGGAAGCCAAGAGAGTTAAGGTGGTTGTGAAGATTAAATCAGGCCACAGCCAACGAACTCCTTGGCACTATTTATGAAATGTAGTGGTTGCTTATAAATCCTTTGTTAGATCCCTCCAAAGAATTCATTAATATTTTAGAGACATTTTTTAAGCCCAGCAGAGTTAACATAATGGATATACTCAATGTGTTGAAGGAGAACAGTACTTCCTATATTGGAAGTAGTGAAATATAGAATAAGGGCAATATTTACTGAGGTCCCTCTAAGTTGGAACTCTCAGGGCATAATTAAGTTCTGTTTTGTGGTTAAAATTAAAGAATGAAGAAAAGTTAGTCGGGTCACCTATTTAAAATAAATACATCTGACCTAACCACCTTACTCTGTTTATTTGGTTCTAAATATAATGCAGGATCATCATTACCAGTGAACCAAGGGGGGCCAGTGGCCAGGGGGATAGCCAAAGGGGAAAGTTTTTTGTTTGTTTGTTTTTTAAACAGGAGTAACATCATTTCATCTGCTACTAGTTAACTGTGGTTCACACATCTTAACTGAAACATTAGCATCTGGATGACAAATGAAAAGTCATTTGTTTGTGCTATTCAGAATGGTAGATTCAAAGGGGCAAGGAAAATTTGTGTTAGCATATTTTGTGACTTTGAATAAGGTAAGCTTCCATATTGGGAAATTTAATTTCCATACGTGGAAAAAATAGTTAAGATTTGTATTGCATTTACAAATTGAAAAAAGGAACAGATGATAGTCTGTGAGGTGGTTTTGCTTTCCTGCCACCTTTCTGGAGTTTATCTTAATATATATAATTTGTAAAACAATATTGTCTAAACTAAAGGACTTTGGTTAATGCTAAGTGGGATAGGAATATAGTAAATCCTTTCTGAGACAATTAAAAAAAAAACACCTGAGGAAGTTTAATTACATTAAATAAGTAATTTAAGTGTAGATTTTTTTAAACATTGTACCTATGACCAAAAGCATAAATAAGCAATCTATGAGATAAGTGGGTCTTGTATAATAGATGAATACTGAAAATTAAAGAGCACATAAACTCTAGACTGCAGCACCTTCTCCCACCCTTCTATTCTTCCTTTTATTGCTAAATATGGTCTGGATGTAAACAAAACAAAAGTCATGGGGTTGAGGTTTTGTAGTGTAAATTAAAAATAAGAATAAATTTAATCTTTTCTAGCACCCATTTTAACTTGTCTTTTGTTAAATTACAGTCATAAAACAAATTCTTTTATGTAAAATTTCAAGAAAAGTGACAGAAAATTATATTATACATACACTACATATACATATATACACACACTATATATATGTACTATACAGTATATATACACTATATACTATATATTATATATGTAATTATATATACTACATATGATACTAAAGTTAAATTGTGGTACAAAAGAAGAACTTTACATATGCTCTTCATGTTTTTGCATGATGTATCTAAAATTATTGCATTACTTCTAATTACTAATTACAGCATTGCAGGGTGCTTTTTGGCAGTGAAGAGTTATACTTTCAAAAATAGACAAATTCAGGGGGCGCCTGGGTGGCTCAGTCGTTAAGCGTCTGCCTTCGGCTCAGGTCATGATCCCAGGGTTCTGGGATCGAGTCCCACATCGGGCTCCCTGCTTGGCAGGAAGCCTGCTTCTCGCTCTCCCACTCCCCCTGCTTGTGTTCCTGCTCTCGCTCTCTCTCTCTGTCAAATAAATAAATAAAATCTTTAAAAAAAAAAAATAGACAAATTCATTTAGTCCCATTACCTGAAAAGAGAATTAATTGGATTATGCTAATTTTTCATAAAATAAATTCCAGCATGTAGTTTCTTTAGGCAGGAAAAGGGTTATGCCTTGAAACACGGCAAAATCAGGGAGATATATATATATATATATACACACACACATACACACACACACAGAAATACAACTATAATTTGACAATGTTGTATGAAGATCAAATAGAATCTTTTCCAAATTCAATCTCTTCCTATTCCTGAAGTGAAATTGTTGATGCATCTATACCTGGCTGCTCATCATCATACTTTGACCTATTTCTTCCTAGAACAATCCAAACCATTTCTCCAACATCCCTTCCCATATGCCTCTCATCCTCTCTATAGTATAAATCTCTTGCTTCACCCAGATGGCTACCCTACTGTCCTTCAGAGAACCACTTCTACTGCCCAGGTTTCTCTCTCCCCAGATGCCCTTCCTGTCTCCTTCAGATCGAAGACATCTCTTTTGAAAAGCCATCCCGGTGATTTCTTAATTCTCTGCACTCTATAACACATGATTTGTATCATAATCTTGGTACTTGATTTAATATAGTATAAATTTTTTTAGTTAGTAGACTCCTAGTATGCAAGGCATCAGGACACTGTATTGTATATATAGTATCATTTTAACTATGGATGGAAAAATGTATAAAGGAGGGATTCGAGGAAATGATTATGATTTAATATTTTTGTATATATATGTGTGTGTTTGTATATATATGTATATACATAGTTTTCTACAATGAGCATATATATTCAGAGGAAAAAAGGGAATAAAACTTGAAAGAAATATAAATGAGAAAAGGAGCCTCTCAGACAATGTCTAATCACTAAGTTATGCTATTATATAAAATAGGGGTAGGCAATATTTTTTTTAAGAACTTAAATACAAAAGTGAAATTTTTTTATGAACTTTCAAGAAAGCAGATTGGATGTTTTCATTACTATTATTTTATGTAAATGAAATTAAAAAGTATAATTCCATAAAGATTATTCTAGCTAAAGAGAAATGTTTCTTCTATAACTCTTGAGTAGTTGGGTAGAAAGCAGGTTACTTTAATCCCACACTGATTACAGAGACTCAAGAGAAAGGGAAGCTTGAAATCCCAGGCTCTGCAAGCTCCTCTCTGCTGTGGTGGGTGAGGCATGAGGGCCTTTGTCAGAACATATGAATGAATCTTTGGGTAAGGGCAGCTGTGGAAAGGAGTAGGCGGTGAAATATAAATTGTTCTGCACAATGAAGTGAGAAAGTGGAGCTTCTGGAAGGGAATCCAGAAAACAAGCTGGGAGATGTGAGGAGACTCTGGAGGCTCATTGCTTTAATTGACAAGTATTTATTGAGTGCCTAACATAGGCAGGCACGGTCCTAAGTATTGGAGATTCAGTAAAAATCTGCCCTAGGGGAGTTTATATTCTAGTGCACAGGAGGCTGCATAGATAAAATAGATAAAAAAAATAGATAAAATTAGATAGATAAAAATTCCTGCCCTAGGGGAGTTTATGGTCTAGTGGGCAGGAGGCTGAAGCCTGAGCAGTTTTTTGGGGGGGAGTAGGGGTAAGGTGGGGGCTCTAGAGGACTTTTAAGAAAAGGGGTGTTCAGTGTTTTATGCATTGCTGCCATGTTGCCCCCAAATTTCTAGCAAAGGTACAGTGTTTCCAAATGCTGCGTGAAAGAGATTTGGGGTTATATTAGGGTTGAGACAAAGCAGGGAAAAGAGATGAGGCTAGAAAGCTGGCAGCTCAGCCAGACACTGGTGGAGTCCTTGGGCTCATCAGTACCTCCTGCTGCACCCCACACTCCCCTGTTGTTGAGATGTGCTGAGTATGCCAGGAGCCAAGGCTACATGCACTGCCTATATCACAAAGCAGTTTAGAGGCGGCTCTTCTCCTCCTTTTCTGTTTTAATCTGTTGGAGAGTTATCCAAGTCACCTTGCCTATGCAGTGATATTTTGCAAGGTTTACCAAACATAGGTGTTTCAATTTTAGTTTGTGGTCTCTGCCTCTTTATCTTCTCTGCTTAAACTTTTCCATGGCTTCCCACTACCCTCAGGATATGGGCCCATATCCTTAAAATAAGGTACAAGAGGCATGTAATCCAGTGTCCACTGATTCCCACTTCGGCCCTACTTGAGTTGAGTCCATCAAATGGATCCTTAGGGGCTTTGCATCTGACCCCTGCCTGGTTAAATCGTGATTTAATTGTCTCTTCTCCAGAAAATCTTTCTTTGACTTCCCTAGGTTAGATCTTCCTATGAAATGCTCTTGCAGTGCCTCACCCACTGATTTCACCTGTAGGAGCCTGCCATTTCTGTGCTAGACTTGAAGTATCAGTTGTTCAGTGACCAGCCTCATCTTGCTTACCTCTGTATCCTCGGAGCTTACCACAGTGCAGCGTGGGAGTTTCATAGTGTAGACAGTCCCTGTGGGCCTGGAGGTCAGTTAAAGTGACAGACTCTAAACTGTCTTTGGGCTCTACTTCCTTTACAACGATCAAGGGGCTTTGTGCCTGGGCAGGCTTTTCTCGACCAGGCTGGATACACTCCCAGGAGACTCCTTACAGCTTCATGGTTATACATTCTATTTTGCTTGTTTGGGCTCAGAATGGGACCTTGGGTGCAATTCATTTGTAAACCGTTCAGCATAGAAAAAAACCTAGGATGCCCACAGAGAGAAAAGTTAGTTAACCACAGAGGACCACCAGCTCTGCAACAGCAACCAATAGTGTCCAGACGCTAACTAACTTGTTACTGTTCTCAGGGCAAGGAAAGCAAATGCTTGCCTGTGATAATAACTCTCACAGCTTTGGCTTTGGGACTTTGGGATTGTTAGTGTGTGTGCTAAATAACTTGTATTCTGTTAAGGTCCTGAATTGTATAACCTATGCAATTTCCTTCACCCACATCTTCCCAAATTACATTACTCAGTTTGACACACAGTGTTCTGTTTACTCTTTACAGAATTGCCTTCAAGGGTGTCAGACATTTCTGCTTCTTGCAATCCATAATGCTCCTTCCTTTGATTTCTGCACCTTGTCTCCTCTCGCCTATCATCTGCCTTCACCAGGGTTCTGTGACATACCTCTAGCTTTTATTTTTATTTTATATTCATTTTTTTCAGCCCACAATCCTACAGAGAGCTGGTTGTCATTTTTATGTAGACTCTGGCCTTGGTGCATCTATTTTCCTATCAAAGGCTCCAGAATCCTTGGGGATCCAAGAGGCAGAGTGGGGAAAAACCACCTGTGGGAAAAGCTACCTCAGCTGCATAGCAAAGGGCCCTTGTCTGGGTGCCTAGTGAACTCTCCACATCAATCTTTTCAGTTCTACCTACACACACTGACAGCCATGCTGGGCTCTAATTGTGAGGGCAGTATGTGTGCTGACAGATAGAAAAACACATCTACATCAAATCCTTTCCTTACCACCCCATACATTTTAACAAACTGGGTGGAACTAGGCCCTGCTTACCAGAGGGTAATTTGGAGTGGTCTGTTTTTATTAACACTGACATCAGGTGTTGTATCAGTTCTATTTTAAATGAACTGTCAGGCCATGTGACATATGCCAATTAAGTTTGCAAAAATTGAATTTGACTTGAATTATTTTATCTTATACAGAGATAGTTTCCTAGAGCCATTAACCTATAAGAGAGAAAAAAATTGGAAAATTTACGCATTTCTTTCTCTTTTTTGAAATGGATCACGAAATCTAATTTGAATAACAACTTTAAGAAATTACATGCTGTTTCTACTTGATGTTACACAAAAGCTTTGCCTCCTCTCCTTGTTGGCCACCTCTGTTGTCATGGCAACAATTGCGATTTCACAGATGCAGCATTGTGTTTGCTGAGCGGGAAGACAAGACCACTGTTTATTACAATAATTATTTAAGAACAGTTGTCATTAACATAAGACTCATTGTCAAACTCATTAGAGAAACGACAAAATGGAATATTGCTATCACATGAGATCAGGAAAATATTGGGAAAATAATAGCATAAATATATAAGACACTTGAGTGTACAGAGCTTTTTTGTATGGGCTAATTCAGTATAAATATAAAAATATATGGAATATAAACATAGGATCATTAAAATTTAGCCCTGGAAACTTAACCTGAGAAATAATCTAGTATAAACTCTTAACTTGTTCTAATGCAAAAAAAAAAAAAAAAAAGTACTATTCCTCAGCAAGCTGCATCTGTAATTTCTTGTGGAAAATCAATGAACTCTAGAAATTTATATTGATATCAGGAGAAATGCAGTGCTAATCTAAGTCGACATTATAAGGTTTCAAACTCACCTCCTTACTAATGAAATAAATATATTTTCTCATAATATCTGAGAAGCTTCTGATTGGAGTACACATGTTTATGGTAATGAGCCATTACATCTAGGGAAGTAATCTCAATTGGGTAAAGTAATTGAGTTTTTAATACAATTTTTTTCTTGCATATGTGAGATAACTAATTATTTGTCACTGAAAATGAAGGTGAAGTTGAACCAAATTGTGTTATCCGTGAAGGTATAAAGAATGACTCAGCTAAAGAGCAGTTGCTGGTAGCCCTCTAAACTCTCTTATTCATCCTTAAAAATCATCTAATAATATTCTCCTTTGGAATTACTTGAAAATAAATGGGCTGGGTAAGAGTCTTTCAATTTCAAGAGAACTGAGGATTTAGGTGAAGTGCTAATGAATAGTTCGTGAACCAATAGTGAGTCTGCCAACAGCTTTAATAATGTCCCTGAAATCCTGGGGCATCTCTCTTCTCACAATGTGATTATTATAAGGTTGTACTTTCAGTGACTTCTCCAGGATTTAAGCTTTTCCTTCTCTAACATATATAGGACATTTTCAACATAACAGGCACTATTAGATTTGCCAGTTTCAGAAAAGTAAATGATATTTTCATGTCAATTGCTGTTGTGGAATTCTATCAGCTATGTCTTGGCATTGTTTCTAAGCACATTTTTTTTTTCATTTTAAGTATGTAGATTTTCCTTTTACTGATAAAAGATGATGACAAAATTGATACATGAATTATAGGATCAGATTCCTTATTCCACATTGAATAATAGGATTTAATTTTTAAATACAAAGCTAACAGGAAAATGTGTATTTAGGGACTTACTGTATTGCTTTGCATCAAAGTTAACAATTTGAAAGAAATTTTTTTAGTATGTCAAGCCATTGGCACTAACTGAAATTTCATTGCACAGAGTGGAGAAGGCGTGAGAGGCAGGGAAGATTTGGGGACCATGGTATACCAAATAATGAAGGAGTTTGCAGATATTTAATATTATGGCAATTTTTATTCCAAATATTTAGTCAATGGGTGAATTAAAAGCAACAACTCAATTTAGCATATACTCTCAAAAGGCCATCAATCTAAACAACTTGTGGATCCACATCAGTCATGAGCCTGTCAATAATTATAACAGTTAGCTTGACACACAGTTCTGAAGGCTTTAAGCTAGTGAAAAGAAAAACCCGTGGTATCTGAATTCATGAGAACCATCTATGCATAATAAGCAATTAAATCTAGTGGTTAAAAGAATGAACTTTGGAGTCAGAGAGAGGGTTCTAATCCAAGCCTGGACTCTTACATGTTCTGAAACTTTAGGTAAGTTAAACTCTCTATGCCTCTCAGTTTTAATGCTATAAAATGGGAATAATACTTTCTAACTCATAGGGTTGAGTATCAATGTGTTAAAGAAAAGTATATATAGGTATACTTGCATATAATAGATACTAAACAGTAGTAATAATAGTTATTATTTTGATAGGCTTAGTGAATTTTTGTATGGTGGGAGTAAAATCTCATTATTCCTTTTCACTTTAGTAAAAACACTTTTGTTCTAAGAAGTAAATGCCAAAGAACTATAACTAAGATATTGAAGTTTTTAAAAAATATTTTATTTATTTGAGAGAGAGAGAGCAAGCACAAGCAGGAGTGGGAGGAGGGGCAGAGGGAGAGGGAGAAGCAGACTCTCCGCTGAGCAGGGAGCCCAACACAAGGCTGGATCCCAGGACCCTGGGATCATGACCTTAGCCAAAGGCAGATACTTTACCGACTGAGCCACTCAGGTGCCCCAGATATTGAAGTTTTTAAAATAGACTTTTGGATTACTATACAGAGGCTTATTGTAACTCTTATAAAATATATACGTTATATTCTTTACTGTCTAACAAACTTTAACGTTGTCAGTTATAAACTTACCTGGACAATGGGCAATGAAGAATTTTGAGCTTTCTGCTAGGGAGCTAATAAATATATGAATATTACATGCTATTATTTTTATTATAAGTCAACACTTAAGAAAGATGACCCAACTACTGTGTGGTGCCACTTCTTTGAAGTAATTGCTGTCCTGGCTCCTAGAATAGAATGCTCATGTCTGGACTGCTGACTCTATGCCTTACTACATGCAGTGGTATGCTGGTAAACTGGCTCTCTCAACAACTGTAACAAAATGACCATAACCGCAGTAAAAGCCCAGACTTGTAGCATTTGCCAATTTTCACAGGGTAAGTACTTCCCCCATGGCTGATTTCAACTGTAATGCCTAAACATTTAACAGTTAGTTCTCTCCAGCTCCTGCACATCCTGTGCCCTACGTAATATGTCTCAGTTTGAGAAGCAAATTTGATCTCATCTCCAAATTTAAAGTGGAAGGAGCTAACATTTCCCTTATTGGAATGTTAAAGTAAGTATAAATGCTTGGGCACAGACTTGATGGACTCACAGAAGAGAAAAAGTCAGTTAAATACTTTTTTTGACTTTCCATGCACATGGAAGTTCAAAAGTCATAGACATGATGATATATAAAAGGCTTTCTGTAGGTTTTTATGATTCTGAGGAGGGAGCAATTTATCTCCATAAAAAGATACTATATGTGCCCCCCACCCAACACACCTGTGTGTGTGTGTGTGTAATTGGATTATCCTTGATAATAATTGGATTAGCTATAAAGATAGAACTTCTCCAATCAGAAATATGTGTGTATGTGTGTATAATTCTTACACTTATAAATACCATTAAATAATTTGTGAATGTATTTTATCATTTTTTTGGTTAAAGCATTATAATTGATGCTATTTTAGGGAGCAAATTTGCACTAAATTGCAGATGTCTGATGTAAAAGAATGTTCATTTTGAAAAGAGATGTAATTGAAATAATTGAACCTTTCATTATGGTTGAATTTTCCTCTTGTCTCTTTCTTTTTAGCAGTAATGATAGATTACAGAATTAGTTTCTTTTACATTTTGTGGTTTGATTAAATCCCCTTAAATATTCAAGAGAGAGAATTAAAAAAAAAAAAAAACCCACCCAGTTTCTTTAAAGTCCTGGAATTGACTTTCTGATAGAACTTTCTTCCTAGGTTGGCTTAGTGGAAAAGGTATGGGTATGGATTTGAATTGCTGTTAAAGAAAAAAGTTTGGTCTATACTTTTCTCACAGGCACAGAATCAGGAATTATTTTAATCATATTCACAAACTGTATTAAACATCTTTGTTATGCAGAGCACTGGACTGGGAATTCAGGAGTGGGTGTTATTAACAATGTTTGGGCTTTATTCCCCTTTGAGAAGTCTTGAGCTACATATAATAGATGCACACACAGATTTGTGACTGTTACATTATAATCCCACAGTTGCTGGGGATTTTCACCATATGTCAGAACTTTCTTACTCTGGGAGTTTTACCTATGCTAAGTTATTTTAAGAAACTGGTGATTAATAGCAGAACTCTTTCGAAAGTCTTCAGGAAGAAAAAACTGTGTCCAGGCATTTGTCCCAGGTACACATATGTAATATAGAAGAAACCATTACTTATGCTCAGAGATCTGTCTCACCTGTGTTATATGCTTCCTATTTCAACTTCCCTATCTCCGTAATAATGCAAAGAATCTTCAGCGTTAAAGAAGGAAGATGAGTTAGAAATGTACATCATCAAACAGCCAGAACACAGTCAAGACTTCAAGGTGAATTCAGGTCAAACTCCCCTGCGAAGAGCAGTTTCCATAACTTAGTGCAGGTCTCAGTGTGAGCTGAAGAAATGAGACATTGCAAAAAAAGGAGAGAGAGAATCATTGATTTTGTGGGCTGTTAATAATCATGGCAAATGAGCTCTGTCACAGAAAAGAAAGGCAGCATCTCTGAAAATAGAGATGAGAGGGATTCAAGAATAAAAAGAAGAAAGCAAAGATTTTAGGGTATCTTAAATTTGATTTTTGGGGGTTTGGATATCTGTAATTCTTGCATATATGGCTGTAGTTAAGTAACAGGGAAATAAAATAGAGAAAGAAGTTGGAAGTCTATTATTAAACCCTGTTCAAATATTAAGTTATTTTTTTCCTACAGCATCATTTTTTTTTTTTTTGGTGTATAGATTTCCATCCTTTTTTGCCATTGAATTCAAGGCAAAAACCTTGAATTCCTATATGTGGATAAAATAAAATTAAAAAAAATTAAAGAAAAAAAAAGCTATATGTGGATCGTAATGCAATATCCAGGCCCTGAATTTCAAACTATAGATGAATTTTAAAGTGAGATGAGTTATTTTAACTAATACATCCCAGATTTAAACTAAGATATTGTAGTTCACAAGGAAAAAATATTAACGATGTCCAAGAATCTATGCAAGGCAGAAGGAGCTGATGTAGGCTTACTCAGGTCACTTACTGAGATGTTCCAAGGCCATTGATTTAGTCTAGGGAATGGAACTAACAATTTATTGAGTACTTACTAGATGTTAGACACTGTGGTAAGTACTAATATTTCTTCGTAACCACTACAAAATTGGATTGTGAAATCATAGCCACAGAGAAGAGGAATTAAATGTTTGGAGAAATGAAGCACTATATGACAGATTGCACAGGTAATGCTGACAGATCCATGTGGGTTTTACTCTGAATGCCAGTGCTGCACACTGGAACATGCTGCCCTTTTAGCAGATGTACAGTTGCAAGTTAATGGGGTCAATAAAGCTCTTTTATACACACTCGTTCATTAGCTTTTAGGAGGTAGGTATTGTTATGTATGTATTTATGTACATATGTATTTATTTATTTATAATATGGCTGACACTCAATGTTACATTAGTTTCAAGTGTACAACATAGTGATTCAACAACTCTGTACTTACGCTGTGTTCACCGGGAGTGTGGTTACCATCTGTCGCCCTGCAGTCGTAGTGTAATACCGTCTTTCAGCAGCCAACATTTAAGAACTTCTCTTCAAGCTAGAGGTCAGAACCTCAGTACGGTTTGGCTTCTCTCACTGAGGACTCGGGACTGCTTTTTCTTGGTGAAGCAAATCTTGAATTCCTTCAAAGAGACAGGTGTAAAGACCTAAATCCCAGGCCCAGGGTTTGTGAAGAGCAATGGTCTCAACATGTGGTTGGAGGACTCCTGGGAGTCACTGAGATCTTCTCGGGAGGTCCCAAGAATCTTCCTTTTCCACCTACATTTCTCTGGAGGCTGAGTTTTCTTCATCTGCTTTGATGAAAATAATATATCACAACAGGTTGAATATTGAAGCCAACGTGAGAATTCAGCTGCCTTCTGCCAGACATTAAAGATTTTGGAAAAAAGCATACAATAGTGTCATTCTTCTCATGTATTTTGTTCTGTTTTGTTTTAGATAGTATAGCTATTTTTATATTTTTATTTAAAGCAAGTAAACATTTAATAATTATTCTATTTTTATTTTTTTTAAGATTTTATTTTTTATTTGGCAGAGAGAGAGAGAGAGAGAGCACAAGCAGGGGGTAGTGGCAGAGGGAGAGGGAGAAGCAGGCTCCCTGCCGAGCAGGGCACCCGACGCGGGGCTCGATCCCAGGACCCTGAGATCATGACCTGAGCCGAAGGCAGACGCTTAACCAACTGAGCCACCCAGGTGCCGCTATTTTTTAATTTTTATTAATTTATTTTATTTATTATTTAAAAATTTTTTCAGTTTTAGTTTTTTATACAATAAATATCAGTAGATAGAATCCACATAAACAAAATCTCTTCGGAGGTCTTCAATTTTTAAGAGTTTAAAGGGGTCTGAAGATCAAATATTCAAGGACCTCTGGTGTAGAGTATTGTTTCTCTACACTAACTTGGATACAGATCAGAACACAGTTGATAAGATAAAATGGGCCTTCCTATGACTATTACATTTTGGAAGTTCATCAGTAATTTAAAACCCAATTTATTTTTCAGCAGTGGCCTATGTAGTTTAATTTTTTATCTCATTTATTAGTTTTCTAAATCCTCAAAAGATGAAAATAAGCAGTCAAGAATATCAGAAATCTCAAATTCCCCATTTAATCAAATCAAATCAAATCTACCATTAAAAGTAGTCAGGGAAAATATGCCAGACCTTCGTTCCAAGTTTAATTGGACAATTTCTGTAAGTCTATGTAACCTTCCTAATATTACTTAGGTCTCTACAAATTAGATCACAAGGCTCAGTTAAAATCAAATCTAGCATCCATTTCATGGCATAGCTTTAATTTATTTTAATTTAATTGATATATCTCTTCTCTTGTAGAATAAAGTATACCAAGCTGCTATCCACTTATTAACCAATACCTTTACAAGTCAGTCCAGTAATTTTTGACAAAATCTCCGAAATATTTTATCAATAAATAAAGCAGATGCATGTAGCATATTTAGAGTAGCACCGCTTAATTCTTTATAAACTCCACTGCAGGCCAGGTGCTATGTCCCTAAATTGCATGGATTAAAAATCCATGTTGGTGTCACTAACTTTACATCCTGTGGTGTTGTATACCCAGAGGACCAAATAATGATAGATGAAGGGCATCTTAAAATTCTAAAACAGTAAGTGAATTGATCCAATATTGTGAAGAGGGTGCCAGTGGTGGCTGGCACATGGTTACCTAGGAAGAGATAAAATGGGTATCCTCCCTTGCAGTTATGAATGCTTGTGTGACTGAGTTATCGACAATGGAATGTGAATTAAAGGGATGTTAGAATCCTTAAGGATGGAGGCGTCACTCCGCTGGTTTAAGCTCCTCAATACCTGTGTAGAAGAGTCCATCCATCTGCTCTCAGTGACCACATGAAGAAGAAATAAACTTCTGTTTTGGTAAAGCCATTGTGTTTTTGTCTTTCTTTCTTACAGCAGCTTAGCCTTCACTCCAACTAATGCATATTCAAAATAAAAATACAGAATTTCGACAGAACATCTCTAGGCTAAAGAATGTAGCCAATTAAAATTATATGAAGGTCCAATCAATAAACTTGATTACATTAATTTTATAATTTTAAATGTTTATTCTTTTATCAACCAATAGGGTTTAATAATTAAAAGTTTTAGCAATTATAAACATGTCTACTACCGAGCTACACAGAAATAGAGATATTTAGCTCTTCGTTCTAGCAAAACCTGAGTGCATTATAGCCCTCTTAAATTGAATTTAATTTTCTATGGCTGTTTTGCAGACTTATTTTATCTCACTTTGGGCATAAAAACTCAGAGTGAAATTTTCCTAAAATCTCCTTGCATCTTCCTTATCTCAACACACACATAAAGATAGAATTGCTGGGTGCCTGGGTGGCTCAGTTGGTTAAGCGACTGCCTTCGGTTCAGGTCACGATCCTGGAGTCCCGGGATCGAGTCCCGCATCGGGCTCCCCGCTTGGCGGGGAGTCTTCTTCTCCCTGTGACCCTGCCCCCCTCATGCTCTCTCTCTCTCAAATAAATAAATAAAATCTTTAAAAAAATAAAAAATAAATAAAACTCCTAAAAAAAAAAAAAAAGAATTGCTGTTTTTTGTCCCTTACACTGGATGTTAGGGCTTCGTTCTGCTATTGGCTTCTTTCACGTAGGTAGTCTGGCTTGTCGAACTTCAGTCTACGTACAGAATGAGAACCTTCAGGAAAATAGACTCATGGTAGAGATGTTTTCTGTTCCTGGATATAAGTTAAGTTGGTTAAGTATCCAACTCTTGGTTTCTGCTTAGGTCATGATCTCACGGTGGTGGGATCAAGCCCTGCGACCAACTCCGTGCTAAGATTCTCTCTCCCTCCTCCTATGTTCCTCCCTGTGCATGCATGCGCGCTCTCTCTCTATCCCTCTCTCGAATAAGTAAAATCTTAAAAAAACAAAACAAAACAACAGAGTCAAGAAATTCCTAATGCATTTACTCAATATTAGCACAATCATGTTTGCAGCTTTTAGGTTCTAAAACTCATTATAAATGAAAACATAATATAACGCTTGCCATAATATATAATATACAAAATAAACTTATGCTATTTGCACGTAAAATGGTCTTTGGTTTCCATCTATTTCAAACAGTGATTGGTGGGATATAAACTATGACTTATATATGTGAAATATGTATAAGATATAAATTGTGAAACTTTAGGAAATCATGCTAGTGAGGGAATTCAAATGTTGAACAAAGGGCTTTGTTCAATGAATGTTCAAATCCTGATAATCTATATATTTTTTCAAATTACTTAAGTTCTATGCTATCTGATTTTTAAATGTCATCCTTTTAAAAATGGCATTATACTTTCAACGTCAAGTAAAAATGAATTTCTGTCTTCTGTATATAAAGGCCTATGGCATTCACTTACTAGGATAAGGCTAGTCAATATTAGATTTTTTAATTTTGGGCTCCCCATAGCATCTTGTACTCTCTGTTTTCTATCTTATCACAGTCATCATACCTCTTTCAATCTCTCCCCAACCCCTACCCCACCCCTTACTTCCACTGTATCTGAGGCCCATGGGGACAGTGACTGTATAGCTCACTCTATTCCCAGCACTTTGCACCATGGCTGCCACACAGCTAATTCCCAGTAAACACTTAATTGGAATGAACTGAATTGGTTAGAATTAAGTCCTCAATAAATACCTCTCAAATGATTAAAACTCAGTTATCAGGGAGAAAGCTCATAATTGAAAGAAGCAACATAAAACTCAGATTCAAAACAGTAATTTCAATTATGCTCTAATTGAAGGTTTAGCTGTATTCTTTCCTTAACCTTTCATGGGCCATGTATTCAGGGCCTCATATTGTCTTTTCTATTCCCTCTAGACTGGTGCTGGTCTAAAATCTAAATTTTTATTTCTGTGACTTATAAACAGGATATTTAGAATCATAGAATTTAGTTACATTAGTCACTAAGTTTTTGTGCATCTCAGTTTTCCTTCTCTGAAATTAGGGAATTGTGCTGCATCTGTGTGTCATGTATGGAAGGGAAATTGTTGTTTGGCAATGAGCTTTAACTGTTCAGTCCCTGTGGAGATCCATCAGGCAAGGGAAGGTGCTAAATACGGAATTCCTCTGGGTTCTAGTCTCTCCACTTTCAAACATAATAGAGTTAAAACTCATAGTTACAACTCAGATATGCAGACATATAACTTTATTTCTCCACAAGTGAACTTAACCTGTCTCTGAGCTCTGTTTTGTGTGGTGTAGGTGATTAACCTTGCTTCTGGTTTCCTCAGTCCTGTCCAGATTATGTTAGCAGTCTTTTTAGTACCCCCGCTTTTCCTTCTCTTCTCCCTGCTGGATCTGGGAGCAGAGGTACCCTTGCTCAACAATATCACAATTTTATTTAACTTCATAGTGTTAGAGGAGGAGCCTTTGGTCCATTTGCTATCCTCAGACTCTGCTGCTGAGGGGTCTCATCTTGCATGACCAGCACATATCCTCCTCTGCTCTTGTGTGCCTAGTGTCGCAGTGTGGCTATTGCAACCTAAGGTTTGTTCTCTCTGCACTATCAGCATACAGTGGTTCCTTCCCACTGCCTTTCTCTTGCAGATCTGCTTGAGAGCTTGCTGTGAATCCTGTTCAGTCCCCAATCAGGGACACTCACACCCCCTGCTGTGGGGCCACTTACCCTGTGGTCACAATCCCAGTGAGTTTACCTGCTCACCAGGTTATCCTTAGAGTCACCTCCTGGGGCTGACAGAAACTCCGGGTATGTCTGCAGTATCCCAGACCTCTCCCTGCCTACAGCCTACACTCTCTCCCTAAGGTGGTGCCCTACCACCATTCCTCCTCTACTGTGGCCATCTCTTATCAGTTTGGGGCTTATGGGAAGATGGCCTCAGATTGAAAAATAAGCTATGAAATGAATGGAAGGTGGTGAAGTAGTGACAGTGAGTGTGGACAACAGGATACAATTGTTTTTAAGGGAGGGTAGAAAAATAGGCCTTGTGTGGAGGGAGGTTGGGTCCAGAGAGTTTGGCTTGCTAGTGGGATAGAAACAGTGCACATGCTGTCTTCGACGTCTCCCACACATTGTCTTTTTTTGTTTTGTGTTACCTGTGAAACTCTGTCCTGTGACTAAGTTGGTTTACATTTCATTTATTTATTTAGCAAATACTTATTTTAACCCTACCATGTACCAGGTCCAAATCTCCCACATTTCCACATTTTTGTCATATTTAATTTATTTTAATGTGAAATTTCAAAATAATGTAAAATTGACCATATAGCAAATGACTCCCCTCCCATATATGTGTTGGTTTGTACTTTAATCTGATCACAGGAATTGGATTTTTTGACTCCTGCAGACATTGTGTGGCTGCCGCAGCCTGAGGCTTGTTCTGTCAGCATGGCCTGTGCACAATGGTTTCTTCCCATTGGTCATATAGCTACAACTTCACTGGAATAAAACTATTAGACCACCAGAAACTGTGTGGAAGAAGATGGATCCAAACTATGTCCAGGTATAAAGGAAATGAAAAAAGAGCTATCTTAATATTTGTGGGTCAAGTGTCTGGTAGGATTTGATAGCAATCATGCAAGACAGAATAGGTGGTTAAAGTTTGCCAATATCAACATTCCTTCATACACACCCTTGACATAGAAATTTCCCTTTCAAATAGATTTAGTCTCTAAGGGGGAATATGGCCCTTTACAACCATTTTCTAGATAGGTGTTCATCTAAACTCAAGGTATGGTGTATATGGTGGTGACAGTTGAGTGGAGGTGAAGACCTTTAACTCAAAAAATGAATTAAAAAAACACCAGTTTTCTTATGATTAAAGAAAGATTTTGTCAGTAAATTAAAAACAACAACAACAACTTCTGGACTTTGTGTTTCAGAAAAGGAAACGGTAAAGGGTGCCTGGGTGGCTCAGTCAGTTAAGCATCTGCCTTCGGCTCAGGTCATGATCTTAAGGTCCTGGGATGGAGCCCTGCATAGGGTGCCCTGCTCAGCAGGGAGCCTGCTTCTCCCTCTGCCCCTTCCCCCCTGCTTGTGCTCTCTCTCTCTTTCAGGCTCTTTGTCTCTCTCTCTCTCTCTCAAATAAATAAATAAAACCTTTTATTTATTATTTGACAGAGAGAGACACAGTGAGAGAGGGAACACAGCAAGGGGAGTGGGAGAGGGAGAAGCAGGCTTCCCGCTGAGCAGGGAGCCCGATGTGGGGCTCAATCCCAGGACCCTGGGATCATGACCTGAGCCGAAGGCAGATGCTTAATGACTGAGCCACCCAGGTGCCCCTAAATAAATAAAATCTTAAAAAAAGAAAAAAGAAAAAAAGGTAGGGTTATTTTTGAGATAACTGTAAAATCCTACTTAAATCATAGCAAGGAAGGGCAAGGAGAACACTAAAGCCTTTATTTTATGTACTATCAGAGCTATTAAAACATTCTAAAATAGTTTTATTCACCATGTAGTTAATAACCAAGTATAAAAATATGAGCAGCAAGAAGTATAAAGTCATTATTTTTTAAATCATCAGAATTCTGAAAGTAGATTTCAACATTTGGATATAGCAAATGATATAAACATGTTTGAATTAAACACATTGAACATATCAATAGGTTTTACAACCTAAAACTACTCTAAACACTTACAGTAAAAACTACCTCATTTGAGTACAGCATAGGTATAGGAAGATAAAACATGCCTTAACCTATTTTTCCATCCCACTACCTGAGGTAAAAGCTTTCTTTCCTCTAACATCTCAAGTGTTGTCTTTGTCTTTAGATGATAGAGCCACAACAAAAGCTTTACAGAAGAAGTAAGATAGGAAAAAAGAGGATTCTGTCATTGTTATAAAATCTATTGAGAACAAGGAGAGGAGGTTAACTAAAGAACAGAGAGGCCCATATTCTTTTCTTTTCTTAAAATTTGCTACTCTTAAGAAAACAGGAACTTTTATCTCTGGTTTCTTTTCTAGGGCTCATAAGTCTTCAGTCAGTGGAGCTCACTCAGTATTACAGTAGTTTTTAGAAATGTGGTCTTAGGTGACGGCAGTTTAGATAACAAGATATTAATTTTCAAGAGGTATAGATTCTATATTAGGCATTGAACTGTAGATAGGTCAGTTACTCAGATGCACATGAGGGGAAGATTCAAGGAGTTCAGATGAAGACTCTGCTTTGGTTTTAATTCTTTTAAGTCCCTAGATACCACTTATGCAAAACACTGTTGCTAGTTAGGAATACCTTTAGAAGGTTTAAACAATTTTGCTGTTATTGTAGACCATGCCAATTTATTTATGCTTCTCTGATATTCATTATGTATGCTTATCTAATTTCTAATCAGGAGACTTTGGTAATGGGATTATCACAAAGAAACCAAATACAATATTACTCAACTAGTGGAAATCATATTGCACTGTTATTTAGGATTTAAGCCTTAGAAAGGATTTGAAGCTTGTGAGATTAATCATAGTGCAAAATATTATCATCTAGTCTGTTGTATGTCTACAAAGATAGTTTTATTGCTGGGTTTTATAATACTAAACAGTCAACTGGGTCACCTTTTGCAAATATGTCTTTACAGGAAGAATGCTTATGGCTAAAGGATTCACACACACACACATTCCCTTCATCCCTGGCCTAATGAAATATAATTGACATATAACGTTGTATAAGCTTAAGATATAAACAAAGTGATGATTTGGTATATGTATATATTGGGAGATAATTACCAAAATAAGGTTAGTTAACACATCAGATGCTCACAGTGTTACCTGTTTTCTGTTGTTTGTTTTTTATATTGTGGTTGAGAACTTTTAAGATTTACTCTCTTAACTTTGCAATATACAATAGAGTATTGTTAACCATAGTTAGCTAGGTGTACATTAGATCTCCAGAACTTATTCATCTTATAACTGGAAGTTTGTACCCTTTGACCACATTCACCCCTACCCTTGACCACCACCAGTCTACTCTCTGTTTCTATAAATTTTGGTTTTTAGTGATATCATGTGGTATTTGTCATTTTCTGTCTGGCTTATTTCACTTAGTATAATGCCTTCCAGGTTCATCCATGTTTTTAAAAATGACAGGATTTCCTTTGTTTTTATGGCTGAATAATATTTCATCTATTTACATACATACACACGCACACACACACTCACACACACACTCCATTTTCTTTATCCATTCATCCACTGATGGACATTTAGATTATTTCCATGTTTTGGCTATTATAAACAGCACTGCAGTGAACAAGGGAGTGCAGGTAGTTTTTTAAGATACTGAATTTCCTTCAGATATATACCTAGAAGTGGGATTACTGGGTAATTCTATTTTTAATTTTTTGAGGAACTTCCATACTGTTTTCCATAGTAGCTGTTCCAGTTTGCATTCCCACCAACAGTGTACAAGTGTTTCCTTTTCTCCACCTCCTTGCTAGCATTTGTTATCTCTTTTTGATTATAATAAAGATCCTAACAGGTGTGAGGTGATATCTCATTGTGATTTTGATTTACATTACCTTGATGATTAGTAATGTGGAGCACTTTCTCATGTACCTGTTAGCCATCTGTATGTCTTCTAAGGAAAAATATCTATTTAGGTCCTCTGCCCATTTTTTAATTAGGTATTTGTTTTTTATTTTTGTTGTTGTTTGCTATTGAGTTTTATATATTTGCTATAGGAGGTCCTTATATATTTTGGATATTAACCTCATATTGGATATATGGTTTAAAAATATTTTGCCCCATTCCATAGGTTGTCTCTTTACTCTATTGATTATTTCTCTTGCTGTGCAGAAGCTATTTAGTTTGATGTAGTCACACATGTTTATTTTGACTCTTGTTGCTTGTACTTTAGGTGCCATATCCAAAAAATCACATACCAAGAATGTCAAGGGGGTTTTCCCATGTTTTCTTCTAGGAGTTGTAGGGTTTCAGGTTTTAGATTTAAGTCTTTAATCTATTTTTAGTTAATTTTTTGTGAGTGGTGTAAGATAGAGGTTCAGTTTCATTCTTTTACATCTGAATATCCAGTTTACCCAACACCATTTATTGCAAGGACTATTTTATCCCCATTGAGGATTCTTGACTCTCTTGTCAAATATTAGTTGACCATTGATGCCTGGGTTTATTTCTGGGCTTCAATTCTTTTCCACTGGTGTATGTAATTATTTTTTATGCCAGTACCATACTGTGTTGATTACTCTAGCTTCAGAGTATAGTTTGAAATCAGAAAGTGTGATGCCTCCAACTTTGTTCTTCTTTCTCATGAATGCTTTGGCTATTCAAGGCTTTTGTTGGTTCCATAAAAATTTTAGAATTGCTTTTTCTAGTTCTGTGAAAGTTGTCATTGGAATTTTGATAAGGATTGCATTGAATCTGTAGATTGCCAAAGGTAGTATGAACATTTTACCAATATTAATTCTCCCAATTCATGAACATATCTTTCCATTTATTTGTGTCTTCTTCAATTTCTTTCATCAGTGTCTTACAGTTTTTTGCACACACATACTTTTTAAAATTGAAGTATAGTTGACACACAGTTACATTAATTTCAAGTGTACTACACTTTTTATCTGTATGAAACTAACTGAAATGCACAATCAAGTTTATTTCAGAAGGTACCATGTGGAAGGAGATGGGTCCAAATTATGTCCAGGTGTAAAAGAACTGAAGAAAGAGCTGTTAATTCTTATGGGGCTTACATAACATTTTTACAAACACCTCACTTATAATATTGAGCCTAGATTGATCCAATTAGGTGAGGTATAATAAAGCTGATAATCTTTCTAAAAATGAATAAATAGTAGTAATAAATTGAAAAGTAAGTTGAAGATTCAACAGAAGATCTTTAAGAATTAGAATAGTTTTCCTGAACCCCATGTTTACCTTGATTCCTGCTTGGATTTGGATTTCAGAGTCTAGCTTTTGTTGGTTACAAGTTGCTGAAGGGATAGTGTAGGCATTGATACCATCTATGAATAGCCCACTTAAAGACTTATAAAGTCCCCATTTACCCTAGAATATCTCTTGGTACATCTTGCATCTAAAAAAGATGCATGCATTGTGCCTAAACATTTGCATCGTTAATCCATTTGTAGTTTAAAGTAATGCAGACTGCTGTTGAGTTCATTCAGTCTAACATCATAGCAATAATCTCTTAGTGACTGAATTGACTCTGTTCTACATAAAACGTCTGATTTAATTGTATTATCTTTAGCTACCGGTAAAGTTCTGAGGACATGTGTTGCAGAACTGTGTTTGTGGGAATGAGATCTGGGTGGTGAGAGTGGGCTTCCTTTTGATGTACAGGGGGACAATATGAAGGAATAAATACACTGCGATAGAGCGGGAGGCCAGGAAAGTTTGGTAGTATTATGAAGGTTTATTTGGGGAGGTAACTCTTTTGCTGAAGCTTAAAGAATACCTAGGATTTCATAGGATCATGAGATGGTAGAATTTCCTGGCTGAGGAAAGAGAGTTACAAAAAAATGAGGAGCTATAAATCTGCTATATATATAGTATCTGAAGTTGAACTAATAGAATGGAGACCAATTTACTTTCAACAATTAGAAGACTCAAAAGTAAAATTTCTTCTGATTACATTTTATATATTATTTGATGATGGTATATTCTATTATCTCTCAAAATCTTATTATGGGATTCACTGTGTTGCAAATAGCTGGGTAATAGGAGGAGAAAGAAGGTAAAGGTGTACTCAAGTCATGCAATACCAAATTAGCTATGATTCTGATGAGAAAATGGCAACAAGGGAAATTGCTACTCACAAAAAGTATTGTAAGATAAAACTGGATTGTTAAAGGAAGATATATGGGTCCTACTTCGTAAGGCCAAATCACATAAGTTGAAGGCAGTCTTGGAGGGAACACATGACCAGGAGAGATGTCTTAGGACTGGGGTGAATCAAGAATGTGTGTTCTAAAGGAAACGATCTTGTATCCTTAAAATTTTTGGACATTTTGCCATTGTAAGAATTTAGAACTTATTGCCTGATGTTACACAGTGCAAGGGTTTCTTCATTTTACAAGGCATGCTAGTACATGATTCTTTTATAATACTGTTTTTCATGAGGATAAAGCTAGGCCATTGCCATTATGTGAAGCAGGTAGTACAGTGTGTTTTTTTTGAGAAGTTCATGCTGAAAAGAGAAGAGCTGAACACAGGTCACATAAAGGGTATAGGTAGGTCACCAAAGCAGAGTTGCAGAAGCTCAATAGGAAAGGAAAGCTATTAGCTGAATATACAAATCTGAATAAACATGAAGGTGAGAATATGAGACCAAGAGGCAGTTTAGGTCAGATGAAGGAGGGAGCCAGGTGAGGGGTGCTTGTATACATGCATATTCATCTCAGATGAAGTTGGAGTATCAGGGGTGATACAGTCTCAGTTGAAGGCCCTCAGAGGACTTTCCTAGGGGAATAATAATTATCAATCCAAGCAAAGTCATGCCTACCATCACAATTTCTAAAAAAACTCAACTTATGACAAATAGGTAACTTTTACCTAGAAATGTTCCACCCACATTAGCTTTTGCACAGATTTCTTTTGATACTCCATCTGTATATTTCTGCTAAATTCTCTAATTTGTGGATTTGTTCTTGACTTGGGTTTTCTACTCTTATCTTAATATTCCTCCTTAATCTGTCAACTTGGCCTCAAAACCAGGTATGTCACAGCTGTTTGTATAAATTTTTATCATTATTTCCAGTACTCCAGAGTTTAGTCCCCTTGGCACTTCTCTTTGATACTTCTCACCAACCTTGTAGTTTGCCTTTAATCTGCTCCATCAGATAGGAACTCAAATGTATTAAATTGTGGAAAAATGTAAAATTTATAAGATATAAAATTCCTTAGCTAAGTGATAGACATAGACACAGAGTATTTATATCTTGATTAATTCTATTTCATTTCATTTAATAATACTTTTCCTCAAAAAGACTTAAGAAGTACAATTGTGAAACATCAATCTCTGCACATCTTTATTTTTCTTGTACGTCAAATGTCTGGATTTGACAGTGGTGTATTCACAACCCTCTAAAATCTGATCAGCACTAGGATGTGAAGTGCTTGGGAGGAAAAGTTAAAATTTGGTGAAATTTTCTTATTTGCCTCATTTCTCCTTGATTTTCAAAGAGAAAGATTTCAAGGGGAAGAAATGAATGACAAATAGCTAAAGATGTTCAGAAATATTATCGACACCTACACTTGGTATAAATTAAACTGTAATTGTCTCAAATTTGCTTTTTAAGAAAATCTTTAATGATATGTGTATATAGGCCTTGGTGACAGTCTTAATGGGAACAATTGGTCTTTCTGTTCTGATACTTGCTGCATTTTCAGGCAAGTATGACTAAATTGTACACAAACATAGCATTAGAAGATGGAAACTCAATCTCACTGTAAAGTATGTCCTTCATGGCAAATAGAACAAAATTGTCATCTCCTCTAATTAAATAATAATATGAAAATTTTGAGGGTCTGTGCAGATGGCAGTGTTAACTCTTACATTCACCCTCATTTTTGATGGTTATGCTATTGTTTTGTTTGTTTGTTTGTTTGTTTTGCAGTAGTTCTGAAGGTTGTCCCTACTTTCAAGTTCATCCTTGTCTCAGGAGTTTATAATATATAGGTGGAAACTAGACACATACTTATGAAACAATCAGAAGCAAAAGGCAAAAATGAAGGAGAGAGGCAAACAAGTACAAGTGTTGATAAATGGCATTGGTTTGGAATAGCTAGAGAGGTCTTCAACAAAGACAGAGATCTTTATAGTAGCCTTTAAGGTTGGGTAGGCTTCAAATAGGTAGAGAGAAAGAATTGCATATGAAGCTGGGGAGGGAATGGGCATGAGTATTTAACCATGCTGTTAGGGTGTTAAGAGGTGATGTGAGAATGGATGGGTAAAGCTGTATTGTGCTGAACATTATAGGCTGCTTATGTCAACTGGACTTCATCTTAAGGTCAGTAACAAGACCCTGGAAATTTGGAAGAGCAGAATGACAAGGTGAAAGCAATATTTTAGGGAGATAAATTTTGAACTTATAATATTGTCAACTTTTCTATTCTGTATGCTTATAAAATACATAAAGCTGGGGAGAGGGAGTGGGTCTCAAGGAGACTTAATCCTTATTTAAAGGGATTCTTTTAAGGGGAGGAAGGTGAATCTGAGGTCAGCTACTTAGGGAATTCAAGGACTGGGTCATATGACTAAAGTTTAGAGTCATGGGGAGGGTAAGTTGGCTGGGTAAGACTCTAAGCCAGGCCTCTGAACTCTACCCAGTACTGCTTCTTCTTTACTAGATTTGGTTCCAT
Source organism: Neomonachus schauinslandi (assembly GCF_002201575.2). Taxonomy (NCBI): domain Eukaryota; kingdom Metazoa; phylum Chordata; class Mammalia; order Carnivora; family Phocidae; genus Neomonachus; species Neomonachus schauinslandi. Next base: position 80,625,434 of record NC_058410.1, on the reverse strand, counting down.
TATGTCTTCAACTCCCTGCAGTCTTCCCACTGTCCTTAAAACCGTGCCTTAATGAAGTCCCAATAGTTCATTTTTGCCCTTGCTTCCCTTGCCTTTGGCGATGTTTCTAGGAAGAAGTTGCTGCGGCTGAGGTCGAAGAGGTTGCTGCCTGTGTTCTCCTTTAGGATTTTGATGGACTCCTGTCTCACATTGAGGTCTTTCAACCATTTGGAGTCTATTTTTGTGGGTGGTGTAAGGAAATGGTCCAGTTTCATTCTTCTGCATGTGGCTGTCCAATTTTCCCAACACCATTTGTTGAAGAGACTGTCTTTTTTCCACTGGACATTCTTTCCTGCTTTGGCGAAGACTAGTTGACCATAGAGTTGAGGGTCCATCTCTGGGCTCTCTGTTCGTTCCATTGATCTATGTGTCTGTTTTTGTGCCAGTACCATACTGTCTTGATGATGACAGCTTTGTAATAGAGCTTGAAGTCCGGAATTGTGATGCCACCAGCTTTGCTTTTCTTTTTCAACATTCCTCTGGCTATTTGGGGTCTTTTCTGGTTCCATACAAATTTTAGGATTATTTGTTCCCTTTCTTTGAAAAAAGTGGATGGTATTTTGATGGGGATTGCATTAAATGTGTAGATTGCTCTAGGAAGCATTGACATCTTCACAATATTTGTTCTTCCAATCCATGAGCATGGAACGTTTTTCCATTTCTTTGCGTCTTCCTCAGTTTCTTTCATGAGTATTTTATAGTTTTCTGAGTACAGATCCTTTGCCTCTTTGGTTAGATTTATTCCTGGGTATCTTATGGTTTTGGATGCAATTGTAAATGGGATCGACTCCTTGATTTCTCTTCCTTCTGTCTTGTTGGTGTATAGGAATGCCACTGATTTCTATGCATTGATTTTATATCCTGCCACTTTACTGAATTCCTGTATGAGTTCTAGCAGTTTTGGAGTGGAGTCTTTTTAGTTTTCCACATAAAGTATCATATCATCTGCAAAGAGTGAGAGTTTGACTTCTTCTTTGCCGATTCGGATGCCTTTTATTTCTTTTTGTTGTCTGATTGCTGTGGCTAGGACTTCTAATACTATGTTGAATAGCAGTGGTGATAGTGGACATCCCGGCCATGTTCCTGACCTTAGGGGGAAAGCTCTCAGTTTTTCCCCATTGAGAATGATATTCGCTGTGGGTTTTTCAGAGATGGCTTTTATGATATTGAGCTATGTACCCTCTATCCCTATCCTCTGAAGAGTTTTGATCAAGAAAGGATGTTGTACTTTGTCAAATGCTTTTTCTGCATCTACTGAGAGGATCATATAGTTCTTGTTCTTTCTTTTATGAATGTATTGTATCACATTGATTCATTTGCGGATGTTGAACCAAACTTGCAGCCCAGGAATAAATCCCACTTGGTCGTGGTGAATAATCCTTTTAATGTACTGTTGGATCCTATGGGCTAGTATTTTGGTGAGAATCCTTGCATCCATGTTTATCAGGGATATTGGTCTGTAATTCTCCTTTTTGATGGGGTCTTTGTCTGGTTTTGGGATCAAGGTAATGGTGGCCTCATAAAATGAGTTTGGAAGTTTTCCTTCCATTTCTATTTTTCCTTCCATTTCTATTTTTCAGAAGAATAGGTATTAATTCTTCTTTAATGTTTGGTAGAATTCCCCTGGGAAGCCATCTGACCCTGGGCAAGATTAAAAGCTTTTGCACAGCAAAAGAAATAATCAACAAAACCAAAAGGCAACCGACAGAATGGGAGAAGATATTTGCAAATGACATATCAGATAAAGGGCTAGTATCCAAAATCTATAAAGAACTTATCAAACTCAACACCCAAAGAACAAATGATACAATCAAGAAATGGCAGAAGACATGAACAGACATTTTCCAAAGAAGACATCCAAATGGCCAACAGACCCATGAAAAAGTGCTCAACATCGCTCGGCATCAGGGAAATCCCAATCAAAACCTCAATGAGATACCACCTCACACCAGTCAGGATGGCTAAAATTAACAAGTCAGGAAACGACAGATGTTGGCGGGGATGCGGAGAAAGGGGAACCCTCCTACACTGTTGGTGCGAATGCAAGCTGGTGCAGCCACTCTGGAAAAGAGTATGGAGGTTCCTCAAAAAGTTGAAAATAGAGCTACCATACAACCCAGCAACTGCACTACTGGGTATTTACCCCAAAGATACAAATGTAGTGATCTGAAGGGGTGTATGCACCCAGATGTTTATAGCAGCAATATCCACAATAGCCAAACTATGGAAAAAGCCAAGATGTCCATCGACAGATGAATGGATAAAGAAGATGTAGTATATATACATATTATGCAGCCATCAAAAGGAATGAGATCTTGCCATTTGCAACGACGTGGATGGAACTGGAGGGTATTATGCTGAGTGAAATAAGTCAATCAGAGAAAGACAAGTATCATATGATCTCACTGATATGAGGAAGTCTTTTTTTTTTTAAACAAAATTCACATTTTCTTTAGATTGAAATAAACTATACAAAACTGATTTTCTTCACCAAAAATAACAGCAATATTTTCTGTATTATTCCTAGATAAACCACAAAACACTTAATTTTGTAGGTTTTCCAGGGGTTGCTGGAGTGGTGGGGGGTGGGTGGGATGGGGTGGCTGGGTGATAGACCTTGGGGAGGGTATGTGCTATGGTGAGCGCTGTGAATTGTGTAAAACTGTTGAATCACAGACCTGTACCTCTGAAACAAATAATACATTATATGTTAAAAAAAAAAAAGAAGATAATAGGAAGGGAAAAATGAAGGGGGCGGGAATCAGAGGGGGAGACGAACTATGAGAGACTATGGACTCTGAGAAACAAACTGAGGGTTCTAGAGGGGAGGGGGGTGGGGGGATGGGTTAGCCTGGTGATGGGTATAAAGAGGGCACGTACTGAATGGAGCACTGGGTGTTATATGCAAACACTGAATCATGGAACACTACATCAAAAACTAATGATGTAATGTATGGTGATTAACATAACATAATTAAAAATAAAAGAAAGAGTTCAAAAACAAAAAAAAAAACCTGTGCCTTAAAACTTGTAAGATCTTAAGCAATTACTTAACAAATCCTATCATTACCAAGGCCTTTATGCCTCATATCTATAGTTTGGCGTTTCTATCAGCAAGTCAAAAAATTTAAACTACTCAAAATATTTAGTTCTGGAAGTTAATAATAAAGGTGAAAGTTTCTGTTTTCCTGGAAAGCCAAAAGTAATTTATAATGTTATTTACCTAAATAGTAGTAATGAAGCAATACCGTATTTTATTTTATTTTTAAAATTTTATTTAAATTCAGTTAATTAACATATAATGTATTACTAGTTTGGGAGGTAGAGTTCAGTGATTCATCAGTTGCATATAACACCCAGTGTTCATCACATCATGTGCCCTCCTTAATGCCCGTCACCCAGTTACCCCATCCCTTCCAGCAGCCCTCAGTTTGTTTCCTAGAGTTAAGAGCCTCTTATCGGGGGATGCCTGGGTGACTCCATCAGTTAAGCGTCTGCCTTCAGCTCAGGTCATGTTCCCAGCTCAGGTCCTGGGATCAAGTCCCGCATTGGGCTGCTTGCTCAGTGGGGAGCCTACTTCTCCCTCTGCTTGTGCTCTGTCTCTCTCTCTCTCTCTCTCAAATAAATAAATAAAATCTTAAAAAAAAAAGAATCTCTTATGGTTTGTCTCCCTCTGTGTTTCATCTTGCAATACAGTGTTTTAAAATATCTTATCTCATTTGATTCTCAGAGGGCAAACACTAGAGCGGCTAGGAGAAAACAGAAGTGGTTGTTTTGTGAAGTAACCATAGAGAGGAAAGGAACAGAGCTCCTGACTCCGAATTTCATGTGCATTAGATACTTCTACAAGTGGTCTCCTAGTTATAGGTTATGTTTGGCTCTGTCACTTTAAGTTGTATGTATGCTTTCCTTCATCATAAAACTAAGGTTATACTTATTTCCTTGCATAAAACATAAATATTGTATGATTGACTTAAATGTAATAATTTTCTATAGATAGATTTCAATACTGTAGATTATTTCCCAATCATATAATCTTTGAAAGAGAACCCTAATGGAGTTTCTTGAAGCAAGTAACTTTTTTTTCAAAAAAGGAAAAGAAATGATTTTTCTGTGAAACTGTCATAGAGACAAAGACATCTGAAAAGAGACTTTAGAATATAGACTGCTACAATCATGAATGATTTGAGGGTTCAGAACCAATTTTAGAAATCATTTTTACCTAAAATTAAAGAAAGACACAAGTTTGCAGTGTAAGAAGCATTTTGCAAAGGTCTTGTCCATTGTTTGGTGTTTTACATGATTCAGGGGGAAAATTGTTGTTTCTTCTTATGGTTGACCTTGCATATAATAGACAAGGAGGCTGTCTAAACTAGTGTGATTTAAAGGGTATCTTTCCCCAAATAGGAACACATATACCTATAAACATGCACAGACATATATGCACTTGACTTTTGGCTGATTCATCTATCTAGCTGTGTCTGTCTGCCTATCATCTATCTACCTATTATCATCTTATCATTACATATCTCTTTTGCACTTAGACTATTACAATCCATAAAAGCACCGATCAGAGAGTTGGCATTTTAGATTTAAAAGTTTTTTGAGTATTTATATATAAATGTATATGCCCATATATTTAAATGTAAATATTCACATTAATAATGGGGGTAACTCTGTTTTATATTTGTGTGGGAGTTGCTATAATCAGAAGGCAAGTAAGTGGTGCCAAAGGAGCTGTGTTTGAAAGGAGGTGGACAAAGATTCTTATGGCATTTAGCAAGGGTCATGGTAGGAGTGTGTATGTGTGTGTGTGTGTGTATGTGTGTGTGTGTGTGGTATATGAGTATCTGGGCAACACAGGAATAGCATGAAAGTGCTGTGGGGGAAGAAAGAGAGGGAAGTGGAAGGGCTGAAAGTTTAATTTCATCTTTTCCTTAGTGCTAACCCTGCGTCTGATGTCTTCTGTAATTGTATTCCAACAGTGAGTCCTATCTTTTAAGTGTTAAGATTTTGGCCATCATTGATAAAGCAGTGCTTTCAGGATAGTCCTATATTCAGTGACTAAATATTTGGTTAACTTCAACTAGTCATATATGATATATATGTACAATAAATATATATGATATATATATGATGCTTTGTATTTGTGATGGATATGCAAATATAAACAAGATCTTTCTAGCCTGCAAACTTATCCACTATCATTATAAGTGGACGTGGTTTGATGTAAGAAGAACATAGAGAGAGGTATATTAATTATTGGAAAAAAAAACTATTGGAACATAGGGAATACACCATTGACTTTCTCTTCTCAGATGGCCGTAAGAGAAGGAAAGATGTTGCTATATGAGAGAAGAGATGATTTGGAGAGGAAGAAATTAAGGTTTTCTCCTTCCTTTCCAGGTAGATTATACTTGGCCCTCAAGTGATCCATAGGTTTTAGAATGTGGCTGGTGACACCAATACATGCAACCTCTGTAGGGATTTTGAGAGAAATACATATTTTTATTTCATATTTTTGGCTTCTTAAGCTGAAAACCTAGCAGAATTTCTTGCCTCTAATATTGCTCAGTTTCAATTTAATATTACCCAAATCCTATTTTAGCTCAGTTTTCTTCAAAGTTATATACAGTCATTAGTCAATCAAAGTGCACCTGCTTTTCAGTTTCATACAGAGACACATGGAGCTGGGGTTTTTTGAACCTGAGAAATGTCAGTTTTCCAGAGATGTGAATATGACCTGAGGGGTCTGGTTTTGCTAAGGAGAGATTTTTATGAGCCCTCATTAAAAAAGTGCCTTATTTTTTGTATTGCCTTACAGTTTTCACAGTGTATTATCTCACTTTTTACTCACATCAAAGCTATCACCTGAGAGAATTGTTACCTCTGTTTTACTCCTGAGGAAACTGAAAATTGAAGAGACTACGTGACATGCTGAGTCGCTGACTCAAAACCAGCAGCACTGGGATTCACACTGGGTCTTCTGATTCCATGTCTACACACCTTTACTGGATGACCCACCAGTGCTTGTCAAAGAATGTTCTGGTAAAATGTTTCTTTTCAGGTCAACATGATACGTGTGATGTATAGGTTTTACACATATTAGTAACAAAAAATTGCTGAATGTTAATTAAGAATTGTGGTCAAAGAAAGACTTTTGTGGGTTTTTTTGGTTATATAAGCAAAGCATGTTTCTTCCATACCCAACTGGGTCATATTAGGAAGCAGCCACACTAAGAAAGCAGCTCTGTACCCACTACCACTAGGCTCATGCCTACAGGCAGGAATGTAAGGACCAAGACTTGGCTGGTGGAGATGAAAGTACCCTGGAGAGCCTGAGGGAATTCCACATGTGAAGTATGAGAAAATGGGCACTGGGGATGATCCATCAGTTTGCTAACCTTTCTCTATTTTAGCATACTGTCAGGTGGAAAAGGAATATACTTTGGTTTGCATGATACGTTTTCTTGTCAGATTTGCTGGAGTTACACACTCCTTAAATAGATGTGTTTAACTTTTAGTATGTCGTCTGATACTGACATGGATGGAATTAGCCAATATTCTGTAGAATTATAATTTACATAATTTTGTGAATTTCTAACTCATGAAAATTATTGATGACTTTAATTATCAATGATTTTACCTCTAAATTCATAGATTAACTCATAAAGTATTATTACTGATCAAATAAACAATATTTTGTTAGTAGGTAATTGTCTTTTGTGAGCACGAGAATATGTCTAATGGCACATTCCTACATATTGTTTAAAATTTTATTTTCATTACAAAACTAAGAAAAGGATGCATTTCAAATTGGCTATGTGGTTGAATTATTACCCTTTGCTTTTGACTGGATGATGAAAAGCCAGTCCTCTTGCAGATAAAGAATAATTAAATGTGCTGATGGAAGATCTTTCATTGAAAGCCATTTCTTGTTCTTCATGAAAATGAGACTTGGAGATCATTTGTTTAGGTTGCTAGTATTTGAACTCAGAATCTGAGATTGACAAAGATTCCTTAACTAAACTCTACTCAGATTCCTTTGAACTCTTTTATATAGGACCTGATCTTTTTTTTTTTTTAATTTTAATCCCAGTATAGTTAATATACACTGTTACATTAGATTCAGGTGTACAATATGGTAATTCAGCAACTCCATATATTACTCAGTATTTATCAAGATAACTATACTTTTTTTTAATGTATCAGTTTTTTAATTAGGTTTTTTTGTAAGAAATTTAGAACACCAATTTGTGAGGGTAAACTCCATTTGTGAGAGAAAACAGAGTGGAGGTAGCTCTGAAGCCGAGGAACAGCTTTGAGTTTTGGCAGAATTTGCAAGTCCACAGCTTCCTGATCAACCTGGCGCTACTCTGTAATCTCATATTTCTCTTTGACCGTGTCGAAGATCTCACCTTCCTGGTGTCTGGGTTTACACAGCTTCTTCTCGAGATGTATGGAGATTTTCACACTGCTAATATCAATTTTGGTGGAAGTGGCAATGACAGATTTCTAGTGTGTTCTACACAGAGACATTCGATTGAGGGCCAGAGGTCCAGTCACAAGTAGCAAGGCACTGCTCGGTTGCTTCAGGAAAACCACCCTCTTGCCTCTTTGGTGCCCAGTGAGGATGATCAAAATGGTCTCAGGGGTGATGCTAGCTCAAAATTTTCTCATATGCTGACTGAAAGGTTTTTGCTGTGGCTCAGCAGCTTTCGAGGCACATCTTCAGTAGGATAATACCTAGGCATTTTGCGAAGTTTAAACGTACCAGCATTCTTGTCACCAAGTGGTTTTGTGACAGTATCAAGAACTTTCTCCTTCTTTTTCTTTTCAATCCTGGATTTAACTGCTGAGTACTTCCTTTTGTACATGGTCTTTCTTGACTCCATAGCCAATCATAACCAACAGGAATATTTGCCAATTCCTCTGATTAGGACAGGATTTCAGCTACAGTAGGGCTTCCCCTTTAGCATTTTAGCTTTGAGGTTACCCTTCTTAACCTTGCCACCAGCATCAGCCTTCTTGGCTTCAGGTTTCTTCTTATTATCCAGCTTTTCAGGTTTTTCACCCACCATCTTACAAGATGGGAAATAGAACTCAAAATAACTGTACTCTTACTCCCCTTCATTTATTTCACCCATCCCCCTACCCACCTCCCCTTTGGTAACCATCTGTAGTTTGTTCTCTATAGTTAAGAGTCTGTTTTTTGGTTTTCCTGTTTTTTTTCCCTTTTGTTTGTTTTGTTTCTTAAATTCCACATATGGGTGAAATCATCTATTTGTCTTTTTCTGACTGACTTATTTCGCTTTGCATTATATTCTCTAGCTCCATCCATGTTGTTGCTAATGGCAAGATTTCATTGTTTTTTTATGGCTGAATAATATTCCAGTGTGTGTGTGTGTGTGTATCACATCTTCTTTATCCATTATCCATTAATGGACACTTGGGTTGCTTCCATAATTTGGTTATTGTAAGTAATGCTGCAGTAAACATCAGGGTGCATATATCCATATGAATTAGTGTTTTTGTATTCTTTGGGTAAATACCCAGTAGTGTGATTACTGGGTATTTATTTTTAATTTTTTGAGGAACCTTCATACTGTCTTCCGCAGTGGCTGTACCAGTTTACATTCCCACCAACAGTGCATGAGGGTTCCTTTTTCTCCACATCTTCACCAACACTTGTTGGCCACCTTGCTCCTCGGCTATAGATTCTCACTTTTTCTTGTTGTATTTAGAACGTAGCACAATCTCTCTCCCGTACTGCAAAACTCCATTGCAGTTGTCCCTATACCTATTGTGATAGCCCCTGTCACCTCTTTAGCAAGTGTTGCAAATATTTTTTTTTCTTTAACAGATAAAAAAATTTGATCATTAATCAGAGGCCAAATAGTTATTTTTGCTGTTTTAGATAATGGTATTGAGCCTTAGATTGTTGAGTCCACTCAAAAGCAGAAACTGAATCAAGAAGGCTGGAGTGTTTTCATGAGGTTGGTAAGCAATGTGACATCTAAGTCCAGATCCATTAATGGAGAGAATAACATATCAGAATAAGGAGTTTGGGCTTCATTTTGTAATAGGGACTTAATCAAGGTCTTTCTAGAAATGTTTTAGAAGGTTCTGGCACCATGTATAAAACAGAATGTGGAGGAAGGAAAAATGGAGGGAAATTTGGAGACTCCACCAGTGTTGCAGATGAAAAGCCATAAAGGCCTAAAGTAAGACAGTGGTGGTAAGAATAAAGAAGTAATGAATGTTACAGCTGTTATGAAGGCTGAATGAATATTGACTACAAGTTGGCAATAAAAGAAAAGTGAAGTGCTAGCCATGTGAAAATGTTTTCAGCCTAGGGTGTCGGGAGGATGATGTCCCATGAAGGAGGAAATATATTAAGTTCAGTAAAAAATGTAGGATTATAGTTAAAAATGTGGGGCTGAGCTTGAGAGATAAATAAGTGCTATAAACAGATAGGTAGAAATTATCAACATCCAGGTGCTATTTGAAGTCATGAGCCTGGGTGAAACTAGCAAGGGAGAAGACATGAAAGAAGAAAAGAAACCTATGGATCAATCCTTGGGAGATACCTGTATTTGGGCTGGTGCCATGAGACAGAGTAGCTACCAACAAAGAAGAGAGATAGGGAATGGGAACGGAAGAGTCTATAGTGAAAACGAGAAATGAGGATTTGATGCAAGAAGTCTTCTGACACAATTGAGTGCCGCAGAGAGAGATTAAAGTGAGAAAAAGCACTGGATTTGATGGCGAGGAGGCCTCGGAAACCTTGGGAGAGAGATTTCAGTAGAGCCGATGAGAATGTATGTTGGATTTCAATAAATGGAGGGGAAAACATAGGGAGTTGCTAGTGTATTTTCCTTGTAAAGTTTGGAAGAGAAAGGAAGAAAGCAAGTAAGATTAAATAGCTGGTGAGGGAAGAGGTAAGGAAGGGTTGTTGTTTGAGAAGAGAGCATGAATATGTTCATGAGCTGAGGGGAAAAGTCCTATGAGAACATGTAATTAGAGAAGTGAGAAGTGGGGAGATCATTCATGAGCACATCCTCACAGAAGGTGGGGCCAGGTGGCATCAAGGGCACAACTGGAGGGATTGTTCTTTTTTCCTCTGAAATACAGGGTACTAGAAAAGACGAGTCAGTTAGAGAAGTGTTTTTGTTTTTATGTGTGGTGATCTGAAACTTCACAATGATGTGGGATAGATGTAAAATGGGTTTTATGTATTCTAATTTTATTCTTTATAAATATTCCTTAATCCACTAAGTGTTGTTACTAGAATGAATTAATAGTGTACCATTTAATTACATAGTTATTAGTTACAGAGTGGAAGATTTCCCTCAATTTTAATAAGTATATACATTCTTCAAAGTTCATACATCAGAAATAACAAGATTAGTGGTACAACATGAAAGTAGATCAACTTTAATCTCAATTTTTTTGAGATTTCAAGATAATAAATTTGAATCACAAGTTGTGATTATCATAGAAGCACGCTTAAATTAGGATGTTATCTTGGTTCCCTTGACCTGTCCTCATTTACTGGAACTGCCCTCACCACTGTCTCTCTGATATTTCCCTTTAAATATCTGAAAGGCCCTTCAAAGTCAGCCTGTCCTTTGATGAACTCACCATTTGTTCCCTGGGCTGGCCAGCCTTCAAGCTGTTCCCTAATGTTCCCTACTTCCTGGTATTCACCCACTTGTGTGGTCCCCTCTCACATTGTACCAGGGTTGATCTGTGTGACCAATACCATATGGCAGACGCAGTGGCATGTCACTTCTGTTATTAGGTTAGAAAATTCTGCGGCTTCTGTCTTGAAAGCTTTCTCTTGCTTATGCTTTCTCTCTTTTGGATATCTCACTGAAGGGAGGGGCAGTGGGGCCGAGTAAGCTGCTGTGTTGAGAGTAGTCCTGTGGAGAGGCTTCTGTTACAAGTACTGAAACCTTCAGACATCAGCTAAGGAGGAACTACGACCTGCCAACAACCACATAAGTAAGCTTGGAAGTGGACTCATCAGTCACGGTAGATCCCTGAGATGATTACAGACCTGACTGGTAGCTTGGTTGTAATAGGTAGAAAACCTGTGCCCGCACCATCTAGCAAATTTGCTCCCACGTCTCTGAAACTCTGTGCTTGCTGTTTTAAGTTTCTCCTTTTGGGGGTAATTTGCTAAGCAGCAATAGAGAACTAATACATCCCTGACCAAGTTCTCTTCTTGGATTCCCAGTCTCAGTCAGTGAGTTGTACCCTATCTTCTCCCTTCCACAAGCCAAGATCCTAAGAGTCTACCAGGATACTGCTTTTTCCTGTACTCTGCTAATCAATTATAAAGCACCTATTGGGTACTGGGATACAAAAATGAACAAAATTAGAAATTTCTCTTCATATAGAATTTACATCTTAGTGGGGGGATCAGACAATAAACTGAATAATAGAGTGTCTGGTGGTGGTGATAAGTGCAGGTGAAGGGAAAGAAATTGGTGGTGGTGGGGAAGCTAGTTTATGGAAGATAGTCAGAGAAGGCAACTCTGGTAAAGTCCTCTGAAGGAAGTGTCTATGTGGATGCCATCCAGAAGAGTGGTCTGGACAGTGGGGCATCATGAGTACAAAGGTCCTGAGAAAAGACTGTGCTTGATGTGTTGGAGGAGCAGCAAGGAGACTGTTGTGGCTGGATCAGAGAGGGTAAAGGAGTGTGGTAGGTATGGAAGGATATTGGAGAGGTAGGGGTGACCTTGCAGGTGCATGGAAATGATTTTGGATCTTACTGTACATTACTTGGAAAGCCATTGGAATGGTTTGAGTACAGGAGTGACAAGATCAAAATTTGGTTTCAACAGGATCACTATGGCTGTGCTGTTGAGAACAGATTTGTTGGGAGAGCTGGGAGTCGGAGGGAGAACAACAGAAAATGATGGTGGTATAGATTAGAGTGGTGGAGTTGGAGGTGGTCTGACATGGTCAAATTTTAGATTTATTTTGCAGGTTGCTCTGGCAATGAGCTGATGGATTGGATGTGAGTGTAAGAGAAAGTGAGGAACCACAGGTGTTGTCAGATGACATTGAGATGCTCTGGTGGACCTGAGGGAAGGGTTGTGTCAGTCTGCGTTGGTCCTCCCAATTCTTATGTACCTAGCCTATCACCCCTCCTCACGACCTCCCATTTCATGCCTTCTCTACCTCAAGTAATACCTCAGAACTCCTGAGTGTATTCTTCACAATCCCCTCAAAGACTACTGCTCTGGTAAGAGTGGCTGGCAACTCTGATAATAACTGATCTTTGAGGTGATATTAAACCTACTCCTTTCCCAAGTTATATTAGACATTATATTCTCTCTAATATACTATAAAATGAATTTTAATCTATAAATAATGAGATTTATGGCAGCTTATAGATATTCAGCATTTTTCATCGATTATTTCTTGACTTCTTACAGCAATCTATGAAGTAGGAACTGTTATTATGACAACTTTATGGTCAAGAAGATGGAGGGTTTGAAAAGTTAGCTTGTCCATGTCCACGCAGCTATTAAGTAGTGGGGGACAGAAATGACATGTAATTCCATCTGATTCCAAGCCCCTGTCCTGCAGAACTACGTTCAAAAGCTACTTTGCCTCTTTAAAGGAGCATGTCTTTAACACACTTTGTCATACTGATAGCAAGATTATGTCTGTCTCACTTTCAAATAATTTTACTAAAGTTACACATTTGAAGGATCAAATACTTATTAGTTGACAAGTATTAGCGATGATGTGCTAACAGAACCCCAGACAGATGACATCATTGCTCCCTATACAATAAATGACTTCAACATCTATAGTGACGGACTAATGACTAATTACAGCTGACTGATAAAAATTGCTCTACTGTCTAAGCGTTTGTTCCCAAAGAGTCTAATTTGCCTGGAGAACTGGTGTGGGACTTGTCACAGATGCCAGTACTGAAATAAGTGCCCCATTTGTGAGTCACCAACATTGAGAATCCAGACTAATAGGTTAGTGTGACATTTTCAATTTGCCACTCATTCTCTAAATTGTTATGTTGTCTTAAGCTCAGGCTGGCATAATTTACAGTAGGAACTATCAGAACTCAGTCACGCAGGTATTTTTATATAGAAAGTGAAGTTCAGGGGTCAAAATAAGAGAAATGCTTGTGCCTTTTTATATTTCTTAGATGTTTGATTTTCTCAACTATTTTAAAATTCACTACAGATGCTATTACATTATCGAAATAATGATAGTAATGCCAGTAATTCAATAGTCCATTTGCCTTCTTTTCATTATAAAATGATGTTTAACAAGTACTTTAAGCTCCTTGGAAGAAAATCACACCTCTATGATGATGATGATTGCTACTATTTTTGGCCACTCTTCTTCCATTTTAGGACATTAAAAAAATGTCTGGGAAAGGGGACATATCTATTACTATTTCTTATATAATATCTGCAAGAAATGTTACTTTTTAAGATATACTGACAACGTTTGAAATCATTTTTTCTTTTTTAATTTTTATTTTTCTAAATTTTAATCCATTTAATTAACATATAATGTATTATTGGTTTCAGAGGTATAGGTCTGTGTTTCATCAGTCTTATATAATACTCAGTTGAAATCATTTTCTATTTCTAAAAAAATTAGAGACTTGCAGTGATGAGACTACCATCACCTTCTTTCTTCAGCAAACTGGTTGTTCTGTGTAAATTCTCATATTTTTCCAATGTACTGAAGTGTCAGATCCAGACATAAGATACTTTTAAATAATCAACTTGGATATAATGAATTCTAATATTCTTTCTTTCCTTTTTTAAAAAAAATTTTATTTAAATTTTGTTCGTTGGGGCACCTAGGTGGCTCAGGTGGTTGGGCGCCTGCCTTCAACTCGGGTCATGATCCCGGGGTCCTGGGATCCAGCCCCACATCAGGCTACCTGCTCAGAGGAGAGCCTGCTTCTCCCTCTCCCTCTGCTGCTACCCCCACTTGTGCTCTCTCTCTGTCATATAAATAAATTTTAAAAAGTTTTGTTAGTTAACATACAGTACAATATTCATTTCAGGAGTAGAATTCAGTGATTCATCAGCTACATACAACACCCAATGCTCATCACAAGTGCCCTCCTTAATACCCATCACCTATCTAGCCCATCCCCCACCCACCTCCCGCCCACAACCCTGTTTTTCTCTATCATTAAGTGTCACTTATGGCTTGTTTCCCTCTCTCCTTTTTTTTCTTTTCCCCCTTCTCATATGTTCATCTGTTTTCTTTCTTAAATTCCACGTATGAGTGAGACCATATGGTATTATTCTTATTCTGGGTTCAAGTGCTTGTTCCCCCACAAAGTAAAGATGGCTAACTAGGCACAAAAATGGCTTACGGGGCCATACCTCAATGTTTGAGACTTTCCTTCCTTTGATTTCCCTCCTTTCAGTTGACAGAAATGGGAAGATTCCATTTAGTTGGGTGTGAGTTATTTTCCATTACACTTTTCTCAAAGATATTTTCTTGCTGAACCTCTTTCCTAGAATGAGGTTTGAGCAGTGTATTTTTTTTTTTAAGATTTTATTTATTTGACAGAGAGAGACAGCGAGAGAGGGAACACAAGCAGGGGGAGTGGGAGAGGGAAAAGCAGGGGGAGTGGGAGAGGGAGAAGCAGGCTTCCCGCTGAGCAGGGAGCCCAATGCAGGGCTTGATCCCACGACCCGGGGATCATGACCTGAGCCGAAGCCAGACAACAAATGAGCCACGCAGGCGCCCCCTTGACCAGTGGTTTTAAGGCTTTCATCCTTTTCATAAGTTCCTAAAGAAACTGAAATATAGATCCTACCTCTACACCTTTCCTTTCCCTTGGATTATCCAAAGAGGCAATGACCTGGAAGGGATGAGTGTTGAGTTGTACTAGGAGAAGATTTAAATGGAAGGAGGGTAAAGAATAAAAGATGCAAAATATGAGGACTTTTCATGTATTCTTTTTTTATTACACTTATGTTATAAAATTAAGATTTGGAAGACAAGATTCTTTCTAACTCAAAAAATGACTCCAAAGTCCCAATGGAGTGTCTTTTGTTGTATACATCTATATAGCTCACACTTACATAATGTTTACTATGTGCCAGGTACCTTCTCTTTGTGTTACATTATTGTAGTTCCCAACCAACGTTATGAGGTAGATACTATTATTATCCCTGGGGCAGGAAACTGAGTCTAGGACTGGCTATATGGGCCTGCAGCCTATGCAATTGCATAGAGGGACCCTGTACTTGGTTTAATGCTATATTGTCACTGTCTTGAAATTCTTAATAATTTTTGAACAAGAAACACTGCATTTTCATTTTGCCCAGACATAGGAAACAGATGGGCAAAAGCAGAACAGAGGGAAGCAGTGTAAGAACTTACTGTGAGGGACACGTGGGTGGCTCAGTTGGTTAAGCATCTGCCTTTGGCTCAGGTCATGATCCCAGGGTCCTGGGATCAAGTCCTGCTTTGGGCTCCTTGCTCAGTGAGGAGCCTGCTTCTCTCTCTTCCTCTGCCTGCCACTCTGCCTACTTGTGCTCTCTCTGTCAAATAAATAAATAAAATTAAAAAAAATTACTGTGAAATCATGCCGTGTTATGTGGGTGTGGCAAGAGAGGGTCTGGAAGAATATGCAGTGTAGGGTTTGGATTTTATGTTGTAGGTGATGGTGAGGCCAGCAGGATTTCAGTTATGAAAATATAGATGTGCTAGTAGACTGCAAACATTTCTTATACTAACATACTATATGTTATAGATCCACAGTGAACTTCTGATAAACATTTGTTAGTGACCGTTTTATTGAACTCAGGAATAATAGGAAAAGCATATGAGCAAAAAGCAGTTATTGCTGCATCCTGAAAGGGAATAGTTCATCTTTTAAATGTGAAGCACATAGAGCCATAACACTTAAGGTCTTTTTTGGGGGGGGGTTGGGAATTGTTTCTTTTGCACATTAGCTTGTTAGAATAAAGACCAGAAAAAAAAAAGGTTACCAAGTAAAATATAATGGAAAGGTATTGGAAATAAAATTATTCTCCCATGGGATCATGTTTACTTGATTTCAGAGAATTTAATAGTGTGTTCTTCATGGATTGAGACAAACATGCTTTTCCTAGGTGATTGCTATGTCTTTATATATTCTTTGCTGGTGTCTGGAACTCCCAAATTCACACCCTGATCTAGAGTGCACTTCTGAGTTGGAGATTCAAATATAAAACATCTCCACTAGGATGGCTCTCAGATAATCCTGGTGAACGAGTCCAAAACTGAGTCCTTGACCTTCCTTTTCTGAAACTTCTTCCTCCCAATTTACCTACTTTGGAACATGACAGCTTCTGTCACCCTTGCAGTTGCTCATACCAGTGAGTCATCCTTGTCACTCACTTCCTCACTTTCTACATTCAATTCATTACCAAATCTTTTGACTCTGTGCTTCATATCATTTATATTTCTTATTTCTGTTGCTGTCACTCCCAACTAAGCTGCCATCATTTCTCACCTTGACCATTGCACTGTCTTCTCTAAAGGTCTCCCTGCCCCTTTTCTTGCCCCCTCCAATTCTCCACATTGCCACCAGTGATCTTAATTAAGACAAAACTTGGCTCATGTCTGATTAAAACTGTCCAGTGATTTCCCAGTCTGATGAGATCAAAACCCAAATTCCTGCAGAAGGTTGAAGGAATCTGTCCCCAGCCGGTCATCAACCTTATCTCATGTCTTTCTTCTGAGCTCACCAAGACAGCAGCTACACTTCCTTCCCTTGTTACAGCTCCAGGAATGTGTTAGGCTTGGTCCTGCCTTGGGCCTGGGTACAGGCTGAGGTCTTTCCCTGAAAGCATTTCTGTAAAGATCATATAATTCCTATTCATTGTTCAGAACTCAGAAGATACCACTTCTTTAGGGAAGTTCTCTTTCAATAACTTCAATCTGAAATAGACCTCCTCGCTATGTTCTAAGTGTTCTATGAGTTTCCATTATTGTTTATTTGTTTAATGTCTTCTTCTCTGATAGATGATAAGCTTCATGAGCGTCAAGCCATGTCTTCTGTTCATCTCTATCCTTTGGGCCTAGCACAATGCCTGATGTATATAGAAGTGTTCAGTAAATATTTAATAAACGAAATAAACATGGCCTTAATGTTGCCACTTTGCATACTTCGTGTATTTTGTACCTTGAAGTTTGTTTTTGGTGGACTCTCTTAAACATCTTCACCTTCCTTAAATGCTTTGTTTTTTTTCTTGCTCCTATCCTGGTACTACCCCCGCAATATTCCAAACTTAGTACTGCTATTCATCTCTGATGAACTGTTCCCAGCTCAGGACCTGAGGTAGCGTTTCTACCAAAGTGCCACCCACTGACAGTATGAGGGTGGGAGGTGAAGGGTGTGTGGGTGGGTGTATATGGAGTTCTGGGAACATGCCCCAGGTGTCTCCCACAAACATGGGATTTCTTTGCATCTCTTATCTTAAAGAAATTTTGCATCCTGTTTGTTTTTACTGTAAAAAGTGCTTGGGGTCACTTCTGCAGTTTGTACATATTCCCCAGAAGCTCTGATTGAGACATTTTTAGGCGTTTTTAGCTTGGCTCAGTTTTCTAAACAGTTTCTTTCCCACTCATAGCAGAGACCTCCTGAGCACTCTAAAAGGTACTCAAGTCCTGCCCCTACCTTTCTGATTTTCTTGTTTTGATTTGCTTGCCTTGTTTCTTTTATCCCTCCACCCTAATTCTGCTTCTAGTACTTGTTGATGGACTGCTATTTGCATTTTGGGTGGAAAAGTTCTTTATTGCACTGGGCTGTCCTGTAATTGTCCTCCCTACCTCTCCCCTTAGTGCAGAGAGATTAGAATCCCTGGCCTCCACCTACTACCTGCCAAATGCACACACAGTCATTGTGACAAAGCCAACTTCCCACCATATTTTCAAACACCCATTAGTATGTTGTTTCTCTTCCATTTGAGAACCACTTCTCAGACTGTTGACACCTTTTACAAAATCCAGAACCTTGATAATAGGTTTAGAGGTTAACAACTATTTTATTCATTCAAAACTCAGGCAACCATTTATTAAATGCCTGCTGTGTGCCAGGCACAGTTCTAGTCATTGGAAATATAGCCAAGAATAGACTCCCCATCTGAGGATTATTGTGTGGTTATTTCTACCTACCAACTCACTTATTTTCTGTTTGTTTTTGAACAAGTTTGTTCTCTAATGTATTGTTGAATAGTCTTCACTTTGTGTTCTGATGATTTCTAATTTAAATGTTATAAGGACATTGACATTTAGGATAGATAAAAACATTGACCAAAATAAAAAAAATAATTTTAAAAACCACAAAATATGCGTGATTGGTCCCTACTTGGCAAAACATTAGCAGAATGTTATTATTTTAAGCATACTGTACATTAAAAAAAAAGATTTTAGTGCAGAATAAAGTAATTTTATAAGAGTTCCTGCTGTAATTATCCTTCTTTTTGACATAAGTAGTTCGGTTTGGCAGCAGTGATTTTATTTGCTTTATGTAATTATTTAGTTTCTCTGGGTTTACTTACATTGTTGTGTCATTCTAACATATTTATGTATTTATTCATGTATAGTTGCACCATATTTAAAGAAGCTGCTGAATGCTATTAGAAGCAGCAGAGAGAGAGCCCCCAAATCTATTAAGTGAAGTGGGCTGGTAAGACAGGGAAAGGAGGGGTGCTGGGCCGGTGTGGTACTACTCTGTTGGAGAACAGGGGGCATACATGTTTCCAAATAAAGTGATATGATCTATGAAAAATGGGTATCAACCCGAAGTAATAAAATCAGATACCCCCTTTTCTCCTACCTGTTAACATTGCTTGCAGATTTCAGAATCTGTGGTTACTAGAAGATCAATGGGAATACTTTTATATCACTTTCTGTGTGTCAGCCACCATTATAAACACTTTATGTACATTAATTTTCACAACAAACTTGTAAAGTAGGGTTATCATCACCACCACCACCACCATCATCATTGTCATCATCCTTATTTTCCACATGAGGGTACTGAGGCACTGGGAGATTAAGTGACTCCAAACCGAGAGACTGTGGCTCTAAGGTTTGGGTGTTTAACTCCTACACTGTACCACCTCTGGTACAATGTTGCAAGTTAAGTAACATAACACTGTCTTTACTGATAAACTATGTATTAGACGCTTAATGTCAGGATGGGTAAAACTATGGGATTTGCCATTGTTTACACTGGAATTTGATCTTTTTAAAAATTTAATTTTAATTAACTTATTTTAATTAAAAAAAAAAAAGATTTACTTAGGGCACCTGGGTGGCTCAGTTGGTTAAGCAACTGCCTTCAGCTCAGGTCATGATCCTGGAATCCCAGGATCGGGTCCTGCATCGGGCTCCTTGCTCAGCGGGGAGTCTGCTTCTCCCTCTGACCCTCCCCCCTCCTGTGCTGTCTGTTTCTCTCTCTCATTTCTCTCTCTCTCAAGAGCGTGCACATGCACACATGAGAAGGGGGAGAGGCAGTGGGAGAAGGAGAGAAGCAGACTCCCTGAGGAGCACAGAGCCCAACTGGGCTTGATCTCAGGACCCAATCATGAGCCTATCTGAAATCAAGAGTCAGATGCTTAAGCGACTGAGCCACCCAGGCACCCCCAGCTTATTTTAATTTTAACTCCTTTTTTGCGTAAAAGAGACAGTTCTTCAGTTTTGTTACAACTAAACATTTTACTCTTTTTAACCAAAGCCTTACTTTGTAGAAAAAATTTTTGTACAATAATATAATAAGCAGTTATATTTTATTTCTCTTAATTTTACTTTCCCAAAAAGATGTAGTTGAAATAAGAGCACAATTAGTTTCAAAGGGAAATTATTAAATTCAGAACAGGTCAAATATCAGCTATCATCTGTATAAAGACTGCTAAGATGTAAATACCTGAACATTTGTTTCTTTTTTCTTCCCCTCTACTTTGTCTCATTTTGTTTTCTACTTTCAAATTTTAGAGGATGTTTTACATGTCTTTTTTTCTTTGTAGCTTCACTTACTCTTAGCTAAATTGGCAATTATCTCCAGGGATAAAACCGCAGAAACCATGATAAAGATATGACCGAATGGCCCCTAATTGACTTGCCCAATCCAATAAAGTGTTTTCTTCTGAGACAATTAGAAGGTCAGGATGGAATACTCTGGAATACAATAAATACATGAGCTGCTCTTAACTAATTTATATACTCACTATTTGCTGAACACAAAACCTCAGTTGTTAGACTTTAACTGTTGTTTTTGTTAATCCAAAAGCGGATGCTTCACCTTTCACTCGTTCATTTCTGCCCTTTAATTTCTAAGTTTATTTTCTCATCTGGCCACCATTGCCATTCTTATGGCTATTTACATAGATAAGATGGAAAAAATATAGGAAAACTATATATCCATTCTTCAGAAAGTATTCTCTTTTGCTAGTTACCTAAAAGCACAAAGTAATGTATCCCTTTGGCTTGATATTTTTGAAAACTAAAAATAAAGTTAGAAGAATACTCTGGTGTGTGTAACATCCAAATCTTTCCTATTAATTCAACATTCACATTGGTAAAGAGGACTAAATAATTTTTTCAAGCTACCACTCCAAGTATTCAGGGACATGAAAGATTCATGGAGATAGTTCAAAAATAATTTCAGCAACTAAGTGACACTGAAATGTGAATTGTACAAATGTTCAGTCAATGTAGTCAGAATAAATGAAACCTTGTAGAAGTGTGAAAAATACCAGTTGTCTGCTTATCTGCTAAAAATTAGTTGCCTTTGATAGTGGACACTTGTGGGGCCCCCTCTTCTTTGAGAACTGTCCCTCTCTGTTTCTAGCTGTGTTTACATTTCTTGCTGTAACCATCACCACTATCCATCTCCAGAACAGTTTCCTCAACTGAAACTGCACTCATTAAATGGTAACTCCCACTCCCCCACTGCCCAGCCCCTGGCAACCACTACTCTGCTTTCTGTTTCTATGAATTTGACTACTCTAGATACCACATATAAGTGGAGTCATGCAGTATTTGTTTTTCTGTGACCGGCTTATGTCACTTAGCATAAAGTCTTCACAGTTCATCCATGTTGTAGCATGTGTCAGAATTTTATTCCTTTTTAAGTCTGCATAAATATTCCATTATGTGTATATATCATATTTTGTTTATTCATCTGTTGATGAACATTTGGGTTGTTTCTGCCTTTTGGCTATTGCTATGAGCATGATCGTCCCTGCTTTCAATTCTTTTGCATATATATTCTAATTCCACAAGTGGAATTGCTAGATCATATGGTAATTTTCTTTAATTTTTTAAGGAACTGACACTATTTTCCACAGCAGCTGCACAGTTTTATATTCCCACCAGCAGTGCACAAAGGCTCCCATTTCTTCACATGCTCAGCAACACTGGTTATTTTCTCTTTCTTTCTCTATTTCTTCCTTTCTTCCTTTATAGTAGCCATCATCCTAATGGATGTGAAGTGGCATCTCTCTATGGGTTTGATTTTCATTTCTTTTTTTTAAAATCTTTTATTTATTTATTAGAGAGAGAGAGAGAGCACAAGCAGGGGAAGTGGCAGGCAGAGGGAGAGGGAGAAGCAGGCCTCCCGCTGAGCAGGGAGCCCGATGCAGGGCTTGATCCCAGGACCCTGGGATCATGACTTGAGCCGAAGGCAGCCCCTTAACTGACTGAGCCACCCAGGTGCCCCTGATTTCCATTTCTATAATGATTAGTGATGTTGAGCATCTTTGCATGTGGTTATTGGCTTTCACTAGCAGAATTTTTAAGGAACTCTAATAATCAGAACTTTGCTCATTTTGACCTTTCCAATCTCAGTATGCTCAACTCCTTGTATTTCCTAAGAATCTTCAGTATCCTCCCACTCCCCTTTTTGCTTAAACTAGTTCAGCTTGATTTCTGTTACGTGTAACCAGAATTTCTGATTCAGCTTTCCTAGGGAACTCTACATTCCTCCTTTTGCCTCCACCTATGTTACTTACAAATCGCTGCAGCACTTGATTTACCCACTATTTTTGTAAAACATTTCAGCTACATTCTTACCATTTCTACTTATTTTTGGTAGAGAAAATTATTAGCGATGACAAAGAAAAAATCCTAAAAATGTTGTTTTTTACTTTAGTTAATAAATACAGGAGTAGCCCTTTTCCATGGGAATCTCCCGGAGACATGTTTAGTATTGCCTCTTTAACTTGTGTTCTCTCTATGGAGGGATGTCAGGGCAATAGTAGTCTACGCTGTAGCAGCCAATCAGTCCACCTCATAAGGCAGAGGAACAGCAACCTGGAGTGGGGGTGGGGGCTTGCACTGGTGGGGTGGGAAGGTGGTGGACTGTGGGGGCGCAGGTAGACTTTGCTTGGGTCTCCACATCTCTAGTAATGTCAATCCTTGGCCTTCCTGTTTTAGGATCTCATAAGGTAGAATGAGAATTAAATGATATAATCTATGTACAGCACTTCATCCAGTGCTTGGCATTTAATAAGAGATTAGTAAAGGTTAGCAATCTCCGTCCAAATAAAAGATATTTTAATATCAAAATTTTAAAATTCCCTTTGTTCTAGGGTGACTTTCTCCTGGATGGGATTTAGAAAGGATGACATATAGACATTTTATTTCTTTTTAAATTAATGTCTTGCATTTAATGTAACAAGATGGTTTTCTAATTGTACAGTAATTAAACTTAAACAAATGTTACAATGAGAAAGGGGCATTGACTGTGTCATCATTTAAATGTGGAATGCACAGCAAAGGAAACAGTCAACAAAACAAAGAGGCAACCCACAGAATGGGAGAAGACATTTGCAAATGACACTACACATAAAGGGCTGGTATCCAAGATTTATAAAGAACTTCTCAAACTCAACACCCAAAAAACAAATAATCAAGTCAAAAAGTGGGCAGAAGATATGAAAAGACACTTCTCTGAAGAAGACATACAAATGGCTAACAGACACGTGAAAAAATGTTCATCATCATTAGCCATCAGGGAAATCCAAATCAAAACCACATTGAGATACCACCTTACACCAGTTAGAATGGCCAAAATGGACAGGGCAAGAAACAACAAATGTTGGAGAGGTTGTGGAGAAAGGGGAACCCTCTTACACTGTTGGTGGGAATGCAAGTTGGTACAGCCACTTTGGAAAACAGTGTGGAGGTTCCTCAAAAATTAAAAAATAGAGCTACCCTATGACCCAGCAATTGCACTCCTGGGTATTTACCCCAAAGACACAGATGTAGTGAAAAGAAGGGCCATATGCACCCCAATGTTCATAGCAGCAATGTCTGCAATAGCCAAACTGTGGAAAGAGCCGAGATGCCCTTCAACAGATGAATGGATAAAGAAGATGTGGTCCATATATACAATGGAATATTACTCAGCCATCAGAAAGGATGAATACCCAACTTTTACATCAACATGGATGGGACTGGAGGAGATTATGCTAAGTGAAATAAGTCAAGCAGAGAAAGTCAATTATCATATGGTTTCACTTATTTGTGGAACATAAGGAATAGCATGGAGAACATTAGGAGAAGGAAGGGAAAAATGGTGGAGGGGAATTGGAGGGAGAGATGAACCATGAGAGACTATGGACTCTGAGAAACAATCTGAGGGTTTTAGAGGGGAGGGGGGAGGGGGGATTGGTTAGCCCGGTGATGGGTATTAAGGAGGGCACGTACTGCATGGAGCACTGGGTGTTATACGAAAACAATGGATCCTGGATCACCACATCAAAAACCAATGATGTATTGTATGGTGACTAACATAACATAATAAAATTTAAAAAAAAATAAGTGTGGAATGAGGGTAAGATCAGTGCCTTGATTTTTCCATAATCATCATAAGGGTCACATAAAATGACATTTTCTATAGTGGGGACTACATCTTCATTCTACCATCAGGACTTCTGAAGTAATGAAGAAGAAAAAAGTTATAGTGTATTTCACTGACAGCTTAGAAGATTTGAATTAATATTCTTTAAGGATCTATAGAGTTTTACCAAATAATAGTTCAGTTCAAGTTAAAATGAAATTGCAGTAATATTTTTCCTCTGAGAAAGAACTCCTTTGTCTGATCTGTCACGGTATCATCATTTATTCCTGTGTTATTAGAACGATCATTCAATCATATTTTCTTCTTTTAGGGTTAGTTATAAGCATAAAGATGTGCCATCAGCTCTCCCCAATGCCATGACTGTATCCTAGAATGTATCATCAGGATTCTGACAAAGCATGATCTTAGATCTGCATCTATCTTTTCTATTCTGTTTTTGGAAGGAAAGTGAGTCAAAGTGAGTATATAATTTATCAGTACTAAAAAATTGCCACACTTGGCCATTTTTTAGACTTCTGTCTTCTTTTCTTAAGGAATTTTACACTGTGTTCCACCAGAACCACCAGTATAGATCTGGAAAAACTGTGACTCACCCTCAGTCAATGGAAATCACAGAACTCAGCCCTAATATTGTGCAGTATTTACACTCTGTCAGACATGATGATAGTTTCTGTTTATATTATTTGGTTTCTTAAACCATGGCAATTCTGTGCCATTTCTCTGAAAAATGTTTGTATTCTTTATTCCTGTCACTCGGGGGTCAGACTTTCTTGAGAAGTTAATGATTCTTCAAGGCTTCAATGTCCTTGTTCCCCCTGCCCCCAAACATCGAAATGTTCTGTGTGTAGTTGTTAGAGCGCTACCAACCAAGCCCTGTACAATTGCATGTGGACCGTGATACAATTCCAGTTAATGCTTTGAGAATTGAATGTGGTATTGTCATTTGCCTCACTAGTAAATAAATGGATATGGTTATTTTCTAGTTTACAAGATGTAGTCTTCTTTGCTGTAAGGAGGCTCCTGTGGGTATTTTGATCACAGAAATGATATTTTTAAATTAGGGACATGACTTCACATGAAACACAAAACAGACTTGGTCTCCACTGGAAAGAAATGATTCCAGAATATCAACATAAAAAAATAAGCTTAAAGATACAGAATGCTAAAAAGTGTTAAGGCTAGTATTATACTAAAACCAGTCACAAAATGAAAGAATAGTACCATTCTTGAAATGGCACCATTCTGCCTCAGGTTTTGTTTCTATACATCTTTACAGCTTAAAGGTTTGACAGATTTTTGTACCAGCTTCCTCATTCCCCAGCATTTTCACTTTACCTGAGAAAAGACTATGTGATTATGAATGCTCTCAGGATAGGGTGAGGCCTCATTCATGTCCACCTCTCCAGCATGCTATGCTTTGCCTGACTCTTAGTGGAGCTCAATAAATAAGAGCTAAATGGCATTTTCCCTTATTTTCTGCTTTTCCATAGCTTGAACTTCCTTTTTTTTTTTTTAAAAGATTTTTATTTATTTTTTAGAAAGCGAGCGAGAGAGAAACAGCATGAGGGGGGAGAGGGTCAGAGGGAGAAGCAGGCTCCCCGCTGAGCCGGGAGCCCGATGTGGGACTCTATCCCAGGACCCTGGGATCATGACCTGAGCCGAAGGCAGACGCTTAACCATCTGAGGCACCCAGGCGCCCTTGAACTTCCTTTTAAAGACACCATTATCTGATGATATTTGACAATTTGTTACAATGTTTTTGGTAGCACATGAAGCTGTGGTCTGTATGCCTGATCTAAGAGGAACAAGAGGACTTTGTTTCTTGAGTAAAAACTGCTATTTAAGAAAATCTGTTAGTGTTTTTTTTTTTTTTTCCTCACTCTCTCTTTATGGTCTTTGAAAATCTCTTAAATTGTAGGAGCATCTGTTCTCACATGTTTCTGTCTGCTAGCTCTTCCACTTATATGTCCTATGGACCTAAAACTCATTAGGTCTCAAGCTGAACCCACCTTTTTTTTCTTTTAACCAATTCCCTCTGGCTGTTTTGTTAACATCATTGCCTTTATTCCAGCCACTTCTTCCACTAACTTGGCATTGTGCTTGACTTCTGTGCTTTCCTATACATGGCTTCTGATTTCCTGCCAAATACTGACAATTCTACCTCCCCAACATCACTTACATCCATCTTCTTCTTTTTTTTTTTTTAAAGATTTTATTTATTTATTTGACAGAGAGAGACAGCGAGAGAGGGAACACAAGCAGGGGGAGTGGGAGAGGGACAGGCAGGCTTCCCGCTGAGCAGGGAGCCTGATGCAGGGCTCGATCCCAGGACCCTGGAATCATGACCTGAGCCAAAGGCAGACGCTTAACGACTGAGCCACCCAGGAGTCCCACATATATCTCCTTTTCTGCACACCCACTGCCACTGACCTCATTACATCTTGTATGTTTTTCTATCTCCCTTCTGCTCTACCCTCTCCCCTTTAAATCAAGATTAATCATTTTAAAGCAGATACCTAATTGCGTCACTCAGTCATTCACTCTTAACCGTAAGGCTCCCAACTTCTTATAGAAAAAGCATAAGCATTCTAGCTATTGTTCTAGAATAGAAGACAATTTCCACCACATGTGTAATTTAAAATGGTGTCATAGCCATGTTAAAAAAGTGAAAAGAAATATATTTTAACCCAATATATTAAAATATTATTTCAACATATCATCAATATAAAAATTATTAATATTTTATACTGTTTTTCTACTAAGTCTTTGAAATATGTTTCTAGCTACATTTCAAGAGTTCAATGTCACATGTGGCTAATGGCTACCCTAATAGTGCAGCTCTGGGACCTTCACTACCTTTTACGAATATGTTTCTGACTCTAATTTCCTTTCCCTCGTATACATTCCATGCTCTAGCCACATCGAACACTATGTTCATATCTGTAAATCATTCAGGTTATTTTGCCACCATGTCTTTGTGCTGTTCTGTACCCATGGAATGCTATTATCCCTCTCCACACGTCCAAATCCTGGAAGTGGTTTAAGGCTTTGTTCAAATGCCACCTGACCCTCCCTCACACAAAATTAACTATCCCCTCTGACTTTTCCATAGCTTATTTTCTGTGATGGCACTTAGCAATCTTAATTTTTCTACACACCCATCATATCTCCTTTCTAGGTCATAAATTTTTTTTTTTAAAGATTTTTATTTATTTATTTGAGAGAGAGAATGAGATAGAGAGAGAGAGCATGAGACGGGGGAGGGTCAGAGGGAGAAGCAGACTCCTTGCCGAGCAGGGAGCCCGATGCGGGACTCGATCCTGGGACTCCAGGATCATGACCTGAGCCGAAGGCAGTTGCTTAACCAACTGAGCCACCCAGGCGCCCCTAGGTCATAAATTTCTTGAGAGCAATCACCGTGATTTCTTCTTCATGTCGCAAAGCTTAGTCCTGTGCTTTGTTCATAAAGGCATTTGCTGAATGCTTAGTGAATCATAAGTTAAACTTCGCCTGAAGGTAATTTTATTAACTGGGGTTAGAAATGATTGCAAATAGTCAGAAATGAAAAAAGTGTACCTATATACATATGTAATTGTTTTGAATTTATGTGACATTTGATACAGTGCTTTCAAGTTAGCAGAAAATACAGCTTTAACAACAACAGCATACTTATGTGGCTTGTATAAAGAGTTAATAAGAACATATTTTTACTTAATAAGTGCCAGGAGAATATTTTCATAGATTTCTTTATAATCACCTTGATTAGCCATTCCTCGAAAGAGGATGCTGCTGAAGGTTGTTTTTGTTTTACTTACCAATTCCTAGCTAAGGGAATCTTTGCCTCTCCAGACCTCTCCCAGAGACATATAACTAAGCTTTCTGTCTTGTCTGTTTTACATACTTATTTCCTTCAGGATAATTGCGTCAGGCAATTGACTGTCTCTAAGGAAGTTTGATATTGGTGAGAATTAGATACAGTTTTTTTTTGTTTGTTTGTTTGTTTGATTGGTTTGGTTTGTTATCATGCTGTATCTCTCCTTAAATTTGCCTTAGACTGATTCCTACCACTGTAAAACAGATTCTTCTAATATAGAAGCCTAAAATCTGTTAATTGATGCACCAGAACATGCCAAGTTTATATATTCCAACCTAGCTTCTTTCTTTGTTTTTGGACATAACTTAATGGAAATTTCTCTTTGGTTGCTGAGTGTAACAATGCTGTCAGTTCTTCATTCATATCCCTGGGATCCCTTTACCCTTTCTGCTCATGCCAGCCTGACTTCCAACATCTGAGACGTTTGCACAGCAGGCCGAATGTGCCTGAGAAGTAACGGGGGTAGCCCCTAACCAGTTATGAAGACTGTGGGGATAAATTCACTCCAGCTATCTTGTGCCTTAGATGGGAAGCATGCATTTTGCACTGTTTCCAAGAGCTTCCCTTTCATCCTCATCAATTGCCCACAGTGCTTGCTGCCTTAATAATACATCCTTGTTTGCTTTTCCTTCCCTTTCTGTACCACCCTCCGTCCAATGTGGGTGTCCTTGCCCCTCCCAAATAAATTAGATGCACTCAGTCCTTGACTCAGTGTCTGCTTTCTGGAGAACCTAAGATACCAAGCTAATCATGGATTTAAAGCCTTTAATGTGGTTTCTGTCTTTCTCCCTTTCTTTCTCCTTTCCCACTCTTTTTTCCTCTCTTCCCCATGACTTTTTTTCCTTTCCTTTCCTTACCCAGTATTTATGGAGTGTCTATTTTATGTCAGTCTCCCCAAGAAACAGAAATAAAAACCAGTTTCCTTGTCTTCAAGGCTTTTTACTGATTTATGCTGAATCATATTCCACTGAATGTATCATGAAATCCCTATTAGTGAGTTTGACCTTTTTTTTCTTTTTCTTTTAACTTAAAAAAAAAAAAGACTATTTTAGCCTGTTGCTGATTGTGATGACGCTAATTTTTGGTTTTTTTGAGCTTTTTTGGAGAAGCAAAATATTTTACCCACGTTTCAACTTATCTCTACAAATATCCTTATTAGACTAAATGGAAAAAGATGGTGTTGGTTTTGATAAAACATCAATGGAAGTCAACAAGAGAAAAGTATTTGTTCCAAATACTTAATTCTAAATTACTACAGCTCATGCATAGGTGTGGTTGAATTGATCCTAGGAGACTAACTTTGACATGGCCCATTACTGGGTAGACGTCCATCAATCATTTGAGAACTATCTTAACAACACAAATCCAGTAAGAGAAAAAAATCAGTCCTGAAGATTTGGTGTGATTATCAGAATAATACCTGGCTGATTACATTTTTAAAAAAACCTTCCTATGATTGTTTTATCATTTTAAGTTAGGTAATGGAAAAACCTTTTTGGTCTAAATGGGTATTAAGTGATTTTCCTCTCATTATGTGCCAACTGGCATATCATAATAAAAACATAATAAAAGTCAAAGCAATGTGAATATAATACTTCAAATCCTGGCAGTAAGATTGTTTGAAAAGCTTATTACCAACATCATTAGAGAAAAATAAATAGAAACACTCAAATATAAACCAGTAGCAGAGAGTTTCAAATAATTTTTTTTTACATTCTTACAGCTTTGCTAATCCTATTGTTTCTAATGTAAAATCATTGTGTGATCATCCCAGAGAGACATACCCATGCATTATCATTTTATACTCAATTATATTTGTTTTTATTATATATAAGACACATAGCCCCATTTGATTAGCATATGTTAGGAACAGCTAAAGTTGACCTAAATTATCTGGCTTTAGATTGGTCTCTCCTCAGACTAAATCCTTTCCTTCCTGTTAATCAGAGTCATCGTCATTTTCCCCATGAATCTAGATTGAAAATTGGAGTTTTATTTTTGACCTGTCCTGATTTAGTCAGCTCAGGCTGCCACAATAAATGCCATAGACTGAGGGTCTTAAACAACAGAGTTTTATTTCTCATAGTTCTAGAGGCTGGGAAATCCAAGATTGAGGTGCTGGCAAGGAGTTTCATTGTGAGGCTTCTTTACTTGGCTTGTGGGTGGCTTCCACCCATCTTGCTGTGTGGTCACATGACCTCTTCATGTGTGTAGGGGGAGATGACAAAATTCCCTCTTTTTTAAGTGTACAGAATATTCCATTGTGTGTATATGCAGCATCTTCTTTATCCATTTGTCCATCCATGGACACTTAGGTTACTTCCATATCTTAGCTATTGTAAATAATACTGCAATGAACATGGATGTGCATATATCTTTTTGAGTTAGTGCTTTCTTTTTCTTTGAATAAATACCTTGAAGTGGAATTGCTGGATCATATGATATTTCTATTTTTAGTTTTTTGAGGATCCTCAATACTCTTTTCTATAGTGGCTACAGCAATTTACATTCCTACCAACAGTGTGTGAGAGTTCCCTTTTCTCTATATCCTTGCCAAAACTTGTTATTTCTTGTGTTTTTGATAATAGACAATCTAACAGGTTTAAAGTGGTATCTCATTGTTTTGATTTGCATTTATCTGATAACTAATGATGTTGAGCACCTTTTCATGTACCTGTTGGCCATCTGTATATCTTCTTTGGAAAAATGTCTACTCATACCCTCTGCCTTTTTTTTTTTTTTTTAGGTTTTTTTTTTTATTATGTTATGTTAATCACCATACATTACATCATTAGTTTTTGATGTAGTGTTCCATGATTCATTGTTTGCATATAACACTCAGTGCTCCATTCAGTACGTGCCCTCTTTAATACCCATCACCAAGCTAACCCATCCCTCCACCCCCCTCCCCTCTGGAACCCTCAGTTTGTTTCTCAGAGTCCATAGTCTCTCATGGTTTGTCTCCCCCTCCAATTTCCCCCCCTTCATTCTTTCCTTCCTGCTATCCTCTTCTTCTTCTTCTTTTTTTTTTTTTTAACATATAATGTATTATTTGTTTCAGAGGTACTCCTCTGCCTATTTTTAAATCAGATTATCATTGAGTTTTATGAGTTCTTTATATATTTTGAATGTTAACCCTTTATCTGATATATGATTTGCAAATATTTTCTCCCATCACATAGGTTGCCTTTTCATTTAGTTGATTGTTTCCTTTGTTGTGCAGAAGCTTTTTAGTGTGATGTAGTCCTGCTTATTGATATTTGCTTTTGTTGCCTGTAATTTGGTGTCAAATCCAAAAAAAATCATTGCCAAGACCGATGTCTCAGGAGTTTACCACTGTTGTTTTCTTCTAGGAATTTTATTGTTTCAGGTCTTATATTTAAGTCTTTAGTACATTTTGAGTTAATTTTTATTTATGGTATAAGGTAGTGGTCTGGTTTTATTCTTTTTCTGCCCAGTTTTCCCAACACCATTTATTAAAGAGACTGTTCCCCATAATATGTTCTTAGCTCCTTTGTCATAAATTAATTGATGATATATGTGTGGGTTCATTTCTGGGCTCTGTATTCTATTCCATTGATCTTTGTGTCTGTCTATTTTTATCCCAGCACCATACTATTTTAATTACTATAGCTTTGTAATATAGTTGGAAAGGAAGGAGCATGATGCCTACAGTTTTGTTCTTCTCTCTTAAAATTGTTTGGCTATTAGGGGTCTTTTGTGGTTCCATACAAATTTTAGGATTTTTTTCTATTCCTATGAAAAATGCCCCTGGAATTTTGGTAGGGATTGAATAGAATCTATAGAGTGTTTGGGTAGTATGTACATTTTAACAATATTAATTCTTCCAGGGGTGCCTGGATGGCTCAGGTGGTTAAGCATCTGCCTTCAGCTCAGGTCATAATCCTGAGGTCCTGGGATTGAGCCCCACACTGGGCTCCCTGCTCAGTGGGGAGTCTGCTTTATCCCTCTCCCACTGCCCCTCCCCCTCCACTCATGCTGTGTTTCTCACTTTCTATCTCTCTCAAATATATAAATAAAATCTTTAAAAAATATATTAATTCTTCTAATCCTTGAGCATGGAATATCTTTCCATTTATTGTGTTCTCTTCAATTTCTTCCATCAGTGTTTTATAGTTTTTAGTGCACAGGTCTTTCACCTCCCTTGGTCAAATTTATTCCTTCATATTTTACTCTTTTTGATGCAATTTTAAATGGAATTGTTTTTAAAAATTTGTCTTTCTGATTGTTACATTATCAATGTACAGAATAGCAACAGATTTTTATGTATTGATTTTCTATCTTGCAGATATCATGTTATCTTCTTCCTTTTCAATTTGGATGCCTTTTATTTCTTTTTCTTGCTTAATTGCTCTGGCTAGGATTTCCAATACTATGTTGAATAAAAGTGGTGAGAGTGGGCATCCTAATCTTCCTGATCTTAGAGGAAAAATTTTCAGCTTTTCACCATTTGCCAAATGCTTTTTTCTGAAGTGATTTAATTTCATTAATTTTATTTACCATAAATAAATTGTTGATTGCTATTTCCCAAAACTGTATTGCTAATACTTTCTAGACTTTCTCATTCTCATTATTGTAGAAAATATTTTTTTCACACTCTAACCCTGTCTTCCAAAGGTAATTTATATTTTCCTAGGCTATTTTTTTTGTTAAGTGATATAAGTATCTTAAAACTAAATGGATGCATTGATATATTCTGCTTTTAGGACTATTAGATAGGTTTCCTAAATACTTGAATTAGAAAAATCTCAGTATGCTGTATGTTGTAACTTCCAGACCAGAGAGAGCAATGTTTAACTGAATTAGGAACTTACTAGTACCAGTGTTTCTTTGCCAAAACTTCAGAAGGGTTACATTGACCAAAGTAGCTGCCTGTTGGTCAAAACACTGAATTGCTTATTATTATTCCATTGGTTATGTGGTTAGAACACTTGAGTAATAGAAAATCAATATTTTCTTAAATATATCCATAACATGAAAGATATCTTCTTTATTTCTTTATTCATCAATTTTAAAACTTCACGGAAAAGCTATCAACTTGGTCTGATTTATTCCCTCAAAGCTCGTGCTGCTTTTGCTAATGGTCCTTTGTGTTCTTTATTTTCTTTGTAAATGCTTATTTCATTATTTTTACCTAAATTGAAAAAGGCTTTCAAGAATTAATTTTCAGGCTCATTCTAAGTATTTGAAAGATCTGTGCCAATTTCTCTTTTAATCTTCACTTCTTTTTTGAAACAATGGCAAACAATTCATATGCATATGTGTACTCTTAACAACTCTATTAGAAGTTAATCTCCAGTGGTGTATAATACTGTGCCAATTTTGCTTTCAAGCTAAATCAAATAGAGGTAAGATGTTTGAAGTGAGTGGTTTTTGGGGTAGACATATGTTAAATGAACATTTTAGCGACTTGCTGGTTTTTACTGAGCAGAGCATTAGAACTGATCAACTCTTATGTGCTCATTACTAGACACTGGTGCTTAGTGACACTTGCCATTGTAGGCTCTGGGAGTTTTAAGGAAAAAAAAATAGTATCTTAAACACATACTCTTTTTCCTGTCATTCAACAGAACTGACTTGAAAATGAATAAGACACATATTGTGAATTATGTCCTATTATTCAGACATAGAATGTCATGTAACACTTAGAATTTGCCAGTGTCATATGTCAGGCATTTTTTGAAATACCATTGACAAGGTGGTTTTTTGAGGAAGGCATATAACTTAATGTGATATGATGGCAGGCCTAAGCCATGGACTCACTGAAATCAATTAGATGTTTCTGAAATCAATATTCCTATCTAAAAATAAGAGGAAAATTGAGAGCTCTAGGCACCTGGACACAGGCAGGCTTCACAGTGTCCTCACAGCATTAATTTAATTTGACTGAATGGTACTCTGTTTTTGTATGGGTGTTATCAAGTCAAGATTATAAAAGTCTGGAACAAAAGAACTATTTAAGTCATACACAGAGTAAAAGTGATTTGTGTAAGAAAAGAAGCAACAGTTTGAATTATTTGCTAAAGTCATTGCTTTTCATTGAGGAAATGCTTGAAAGGCAAATTACTTGGCTTTGGACCAGGTAATATAAATTAGCTCTTGGGGGGTCATTAGAAGGCATCCTACAGGTTGATAGACAGAGCTGAGCTGTCAGATCACATCTTAGAGTAGTCACACACTTTATCGTTTCCAGATCCAAATTACACTTGGCATTTATTGTTAAATCCCAGGTGCCTTCATAGTAAAACCAATATGTTCTCTGCAACTGTGCACTTTGCTGTCACTAATCAATGGTTAAGCAGTTTGCAGGTATTCTTTGGAGCTGTGTATGTGCTTCCCCAAGGCCTTCTGGTAGAAACTGCTTCATAGGACAGGTGGAATTGTTGGAATGCAAACTGGCATAATTAGTCATATGCATAAAACTGCAGCAAATGGCAATGCAGAGCTCATTGGACTAAATTGATATTGGATAGAGTTAGTACTTATCTAGCTATGGGACAAGGGTATATCAACCTGCCTAGTAATTCTTTTTTTTTTTTTGGTTGTCAAATCATCCTTTATTGAAATATTTTCCTTTGTAGTTAGCTAGCTGGGCATTCCACCGCACCACTGTTGATGTCATCTATGATGTCATGAGGGTGGCGGCCATCAACATTGCAGCCCACAGACTGGACAGTCCCCAGGATTTCCTTAATGGTTCCAGAGAGTTCTTTGGCTAAAGATCGGTGTTGCATCTGTCGGGCAATATTGACAATCTCATCAAAAGTGATATTTCCACTGTGCTTAATGTTTTTCTGCTTCTTTCTGTCTCTTGGTGGTTCCTTGAGGGCTTTGATAATCAGGGCAGAGGCAGAAGGTATCACTTCAATCTGGGCCTGTCTGTTCTGAATGGTCAGTTTCACTGTAATCCTTAGACCCTTCCAATCACCAGTTGCCTTGGCGATGTCATCACCAACCTTTTTTGGAGACAGACCCAGCGGGCCGATCTTCGGGGCCAGGGCAGACATGGCACCAACTTCGCCACCGGTGCACCTCAGGTACACGGCTTTGATCTCGTTGGGGTCGAACTTAGGCGGCATGGTGGACGTGGCTGGTGTCGGATGAACCTGGATTTGGGACGACCGAAGAAAGTTGCACCTTTGCCTCCCCGAGCCGAAAGCCAAAACCCTGCCTAGTAATTCTAAAGGCAGAAAACTCCACATGCCCCAGTTTTCTCATTTTATGTTGGAATAGCAAGCTCAGTTTCCTTATTAGAGTTAGTTGTAAGAATCAGATATGATAGTGTTGATATGTATTCCACACTGAATCTTCACTGCCATGACTAGTCTATGAAGAAAAAGTCTTTGTTATCTCAGTTGTTCTGTAAAACAATTCAAAGGATTTTTTTTTACAAATAACTTATTTTCTTTTATATGCCTATTCTTCTGGGTTTTCAGTATGATTGGTATTTTAGAAATATTTAGAATTATTTTTTATGTCATGCCTAGAAGTTAAAATGGAAAATAGGGAAGAAATTTCCTGTTAGTCCTGGCCATGTGTGATTTTGCGTTCATATTTGCTTAGGAGCTCCAGCTCCTCAGAGTGCAGGGCCCTAAGCAAATATGAACGCAAAATAATGTCCCTCCTGGCATTATTTCTTTAAGGAACTAGTGATAACATAATGTTTTAGAGGGCTTGAGTGCTTTTGAATTATAGCTTCACTCTTCTGCCAAAGCAGTCTGTCATTTTAGCGGTGTATAATAGCTTTATTCAATAGCATGTGTGTGATGGACGTATACCGTATGCCTCTTTTTAAAAATGTGCTATTTAAGAATGTGCTTGAAGTACTTGGTTGGCTCATTCGGTAGAGCATAAGGCTCAGGAGTTCAAGCCCCATGTTGGATGTGGAGCCTACTTTAAAAAAAAATGTGCTTGACTATCTTCTTTTAGAAGGTGGTTCACACAAATAGAATATAGTTATCTTTAAATCCAAATATCAGTTATTTTTTCAATATCCTTAGAAGCAAACATTTTAAAACTAAATATATAATCTTATTATTTTAATATTACTGCATATATTTGCTAAAATAAAAATAAAGGACATTAGATCAACTTCAGATTTGTTCCTATTAAATATATTCTACTTGATATAATGTTTGGCTTCCTGTGAACTACAGTGGTGGCAGAAAAACTGGGAAGCATGAAGGGCTTCAGTCCAAAGACACTCAGGAGATAGACTGGGAGTCAGTGATGGGTTAGAAGTAACAGGCAAGGGAGAGGGAAGATTTAAGAAGGATGCCATGCTTCTGACTTGAGTGAGTGAAAGGGAGAAAACAGATTTGGGAGTAAGGTGAATTTGGCTTTGGATGTATAGAATATGAGCTACCAAAGGACACAGAGCAGAAATATCTAGTAAACGTATGGATTTGGGCTACAAACTCGGGGAGTCATTGTCATAAAGATAGTAGTTGAATTGGGTGAGGTAGCCTGCTTCTAGCCTTTCTCCCCACACACTTCCCAGGCACAGAAGAAAGAACCCTGAGGAGCATCCACATATAGGGGTAGAACAGAAAAAGGAAGCTGTAAGTTGACTCAGAAAAATCAGCCAAAGAAGGAGGTGGAAGATCAAGAAGTCACAGTGTCAGAGAAGCCTAGGGACAAAAGTATGTCAAGGAAGTAGGGTGGCTAATGATGGCCCAATGCCGTAGCAAGGCCAAGTAACACATGAGCTGAAATGTGTTCACTGAATTTATCATTAAGGGATTGGGTCCTGGAAAGTATAGCTCAGGGAGGTCAAGGATCAAATTAAAGCAATTTCCAGTGATGGCAACAATGGGATGTGGCCATGATGTGGATGGGAATGAAGTAGAGCAAATAATCAAGCAGTTAGATTGTAGCATGGGTTAATGCTACAGGGTTCTCCAGAGAGATAGAACCAAGATAAAAAGAAGAGATTTATTATGGGAACTGGCTCATACAATTATTGAGGCAGAGAAATCTCATAATATCTTATCTGCAAGCTGGAAAAACAGGAAAGCTTATAGTATAATTCAGTCTGAGTCCAAAGACTTGAGAATGGGAGCGGGGGTGGGGGGGTGGGGGGGGAGCCTGGGTGGCTCAGTCAGTTAAGCGCCTGCCTTTGGCTCAGGTCATGATCCCAGGATCCTGGGATCGAGTCCCGCATCGGGCTTCCTGCTCAGCGGGAAGCCTGCTTCTCCCTCTGACCCTCCCCCCTCTCGTGTTCTCTGTCTCTCTCATTTTCTCTCTCAAATAAATAAATAAAATATTTTAAAAAATGGGAGGGGGAATATGAGAGTGTGGAGTGGGGTGCCAGTCTAATTCCAAGATTCCAAAGGCCTGAGAATCAGGAGCTCCAATGTCTGTGAACATGAGAAGATGGATGTCCCAGTTCAAGAAGAGAGAGAGAGAGTGCACATACTTACCCTTTCTCCACTGCCCTCAAAGGATTGGATGATGCCCACCATATTGGTGAGAATGGACCTTCTTTACTTAGTCTACTGATTCAAATGCTAATCTCTTCTGGAAACACCCTCATAGGCACCCCAGAAATAATGTTTTACCAGCTATCTGGACATCCCTTAGCCCAGTCAACTTGGCATAAAATTTACCATCACAGTTATCAACATGATACTCAAGTTACCTAGCATTGTGGCAGTATTTGGAGTAAGGTCAAGGTGATATGTCAGAGTCTCTGTGGATTAGTTGGGAGTGATCAGGATTATAGAAGAAATCAGTGTTGGAAATAGGCAGTGACTAGTGAAGCTCAAAATAAACAGGATTTTTCTGAATGTGGTGAGTTGATGGTCTATATTCTCTTGTGTCTCTTCTGAGAAAATTAACAAAACAGTTTAATTTGATATATGGTGGTTTAATATCAAGACACTGAAAACAAAGTAGAGCCATTGGGGGATATAAATGGGTTCTCAGGATCTGAGCTGCTCTGTGTCTGTCTTTCAAAGGCTATATTAAAGACTCCTCTCATTTTTCTGTGTTCTGTCTGTATTTTCTCTCTGATTTTCCTTACCTTCCTATTGCTTTGCACGTAATACCCGGTGTCAACCCCCACTCT
This sequence comes from Neomonachus schauinslandi, assembly GCF_002201575.2. Classification (NCBI taxonomy): domain Eukaryota; kingdom Metazoa; phylum Chordata; class Mammalia; order Carnivora; family Phocidae; genus Neomonachus; species Neomonachus schauinslandi. The sequence goes on along the minus strand of NC_058410.1, from coordinate 80,587,553 downwards.
TGAGTTTCAGGACATCTAATCTCTAGTCCCCACCACTAACTCTCAAGAGTTTCAATGTATTTCAGTTCAAATGGTGAGGAAGGCATTAAAGTCTGCCTTGTACAGTTTGTAAATGACATTCCAATCAAGGACAATGTCTACCTCACTCCTGGCTTTGAAGGGCTTGGGGAATAATTTAGCTTCTATTTCATAGGTTTAGGGGAAGCCTGAGTATGTTAAGTGCAGAATGTCAGGAGAGAGGCAGTTTGTTAACCATAGAAACGAGGCTCCAGAATGGATTTAGTTAGTGAGGAATAGGGCAAGGTTGAGTTGGGAAGAAGGAAGCACATAACCATATAGCTTTTGTTTAACCATTTTTTAAAATTATGTGGGCCATTAAAATATTTCATATCTTTAATTAGATTGTGGTGTCTTAGAGGGCTTAGGACTATATCTTATATTTCTTTTGTACCCCTGTACCCCCTCCCACAGGTACCCAGCATAATGCCCTCTGTGTCCTGTGGATTTTGGAACTTGCTTTCTTCTTTGAATTATATTTAATAATGCGTATGTCCTATCAACTACACAGTAAGTTTTATAAGACTTCATCTTTATATCTGCCACATCTTGCTACACTCAGCCTTGTGCCTGACCAGTACTTGGTAATTGACTGAATCAATTTAAGTAAGGGGTAATATGATAGAACAAAATTAGAGAGAACATTGTTTCTAGTGCTTGGGGTTTTAGCAACTTTTTCAATACTTTGAAAGGTGTCACATAGTTTCATGTGGTATTTAAGGACTCCTTTCCATTAATGATACATATGCATTCTGTTTTTTCCATATTCTTGGTTTTATTTTTAACAGACTCCTGGGATTAAAAGTCTGCCAGACAAAAGTAAAGGTGGAAATGGTTACAGAACGTGCTGAAGTCACTTCCTCTGGAATTTTAAAGACAGGAGGAGGGATGATATGGCCAGAGGGAATTTTCCAAAATAAAAGTGAGAGAGGGTATTTTCTGAATGCAGGCTATGTGTTATTGAGCAACAACTGACTAAGTGGATTCTGCTGTCACTCTGGACGGCTTTGTGGCCAAGTTTCATGACTTCCTCTTCATAATGCTGAGCGCCCGTCTCTGATGCAGGGTCCATTTCTCTTGAGGACAATCAGTTAACTTTTCCTTATCTGACTGGTGAGGAGCTGAAGTTGCACAAGATTCGGAGGATGAGGAATTGGAGGTGGAAATAGTTGCTATGTTTAACGTAATTGTAGACTGAGACCAATTTTGGGTATCAAATAGATTAATACCCAACGTTCAGGAATATGATTGAGACTTACTAAAATTGCCATATTTAAAACTTTCTACTTTCTCCCTCCCAGGATGAGTCATAGCATATGGCATGAGTTTTAGGAGATTTATTTCATGGTATTTAACTCATTGTATCATTTTTTTCTTATTTGCTGTATTCTTCACTCTTACAATCAAAGCCATGGGCTGCATTATCATCTTGTTTAGTTCCACCATACTATCATATAATTACTCCAAATAATGAGCAGTTTGAAGCTTAGCTGTGAGCTGTGCCTGGTCACTTGTGGTAGTTACACTCTTTTCTAATGAGGCCTGAGATTTCACCATCGGGCGGTGGGAAGTGAGGGCAGTTAGCATTTCTGCAGGCGGTATCCATACACCCAGCACTTTCTTACAGCTCTTTGGTCATAAGTCGGACCGATATTCATATTCTACTGGTGGTGGTGTGTCAAGAACATAATCCTTGAAAATGAATTGTCCCTGCAATTGGTTTATTCTTTAAATAGTTATTTAATCAGGGGCGCCTGGGTAGCTCAGTCATTAAGCGTCTGCCTTCAGCTCAGGTCTTGATCCCGGGGTCCTGGGATCGAGCCCCGCCTCGGGTTCCTACTCAGCGGGAAGCCTGCTTCTCCCTCTCCCACTCCCCCTGCTTGTGTTCCTTTTCTCACTGTCTCTCTCTCTGTCAAATAAATAAATAAAATCTTTTTTAAAAAGTTATTTAATCAACTGTTCGATCACTGTTCCTCAGAATTTCTCACTTCTGCGTCAGGTTTTGAATTATCTGATCACTAATAGAGGACATAGATATATTTCTAACCATGAATTATAACAAAAATGCTTAGATTCCCTCATCAAACATGTTATACCATCATATTGCTATGATAATAAGTATTTAATGTGGCATGGTCTTACAAATACAGAACTTGCTCAGCTAACTTTTTCATTTGATTTGTTCTCTAATGTGTTACTAGAAGAATTTCTAAAATGAAGAAAATGAAAATTGGAGAAACTTTTAAAAGTTATTTCCAGAATATATCTAAGTAAGAGTGACACAAATATAACTCTTTATTCAAATGGATATAGGAATTAAAGGATTTAAAGAACAAAAATTCACCAAAGTTCAGCTATAATATCTTCTGAGCTATTTTTTATTTTATATCTAAATATTTAGCTTAATTCCTAACTAAACCACTGCATTTAAAAAAGTAAATCCCTCAGGTAATTTCTCTGTGTGGATCATTTCAAATAAGGCATTTTCTAGAATGCATTGGAAAAGTTATAACATGGGTTTGGTAGTTTTTCTTACCATGAATGTATTTTGAGCAAGTGAATATCAGGTAACTTACATACCATATTTTCAAAAAGAAAAATAGGCATTGGGAATTCTTCCCACCTTTGAAAGCCCATTCTCACCTACATGAAACTTTGATGTGCAGCCTTGTATATCAGCCCTTGCTCTTTTCCAGCTGTGTAAAATTCACCAGTGTGCTGGCTTTAGTTCTCTCCAGGGGGCGTGCTGGAGACAATTTTTATCAAGACGGGGCCAAGATGTTTAGAGCTAGTGCTTTCAAACAGCAGTTCTCAGATCTTAATGCCTGATAGAAAGCCCTTTCTCATGTCCAGGGAGAGCCATAGTCCCCTACTGCTCTCCTCACCAGTGTTTTGTAAGCTCGCACTGTGATCCACTGTGATCACCGCTTCCAGCACTTTCCAAGGGTCCTTAGTGGCTACTTCTAGACTCTCAATTTCATCAAGCTGTTTCTTCTGTCAGAATGCTGGGTAAGAAAATTACTTTTCCTAAAATCACTTTATTTTTTCTTGTTTTCTACCCCTTACCAGTTGTCTCTGCCTTTCTCCTTGTCTTTTATCCTCAAAGATTCATACCCCATTTCCTTTTTCTCCATTGCCACTGAAGTTTTGTTGTTAAATCTCAAATACTATACTCCAATAGATAAAAATAAGTTGAAAAATACTATAGTTATCATTGTGAGCTATAAGTCACCTCTTAAAAATAGTTTTATCATTTTTCTTTCAACTTTAGGGAGTATTCCATATATGTCCATAGCAGAAGGACAGACCCATTATTTAGAAGATGTGGGAATTCTTAGTAGTAGTATTTGATGGCCTTAGACTGGTTACCCAAATATATATCACTCACCACTAAGTAGACTGATAAATTCCTCTCTATCTAGACCTGGAAGGGAAGAACACAAATGAAAAATGAGCCGACTTTAAGATAAGGAAAAAGAAGTAGAATTTTTTTTCAGGGTTATCAACTATCTGTTGCATTGGATCTTTTATACACATTATTACATTCAGTCTTCACAATGAACCTTGAATTTTTGTTTCAGGAGCCTGAAGTTTAGAGAAGTTAAGCAAGTTGGTGGCAGTACTTAGATTTGTCGGACTCTAATTCATATTTTTCATTATATTAGCTTTTCCCAAAGAGTGTTATATGGAACACTGTGCCAGTGAGAGATTTCACAAAAAATAAGAGTTTTCTGTTTAATTAAGATCGACAACTTCTGCAACCAAGGAAATGGTTTAATTTTGTTTAAACATGATGGCCAAACTTTTTACTATTGTGACTTTCCTTTATGATTAATATTCTGTGGAGTTAATATCTTTCTCTTTTAGTTTTTATTGTGAAGCTTCTTGGTTCGTCAGAGCCTGATTGTATTACAGTTCTTCAGCATTTATCTGGGCATTGTTTTTGCATGATTACTTCAGGCAGTAAATCCCAAGCATCTAGGAGTCCTTTTGTGGTAAATTAAAAACAGGGTCACAAGTTCTTTGCTGCTCCTTTATCATGAGAACAAAACTATTTTCCCATCCCTCGAATCTGGGATGGCTTTATGATTTGCTTTGACTAATCGAATATGTCTAAAGTGACATTGTGTGAGACCTTACTGCCTCTTGGAATGTTGCCATAGAGTTTATGGAGGGAAGCTGATCTTGCCTCTTGGAGGATAATTGGCCCTGTGGAGGAAAATCAAAATTTCCTAACAGCCAGCACAAACTGCTGAACGTAAGAGTGAGGCCACCTCCAGTTTCTGCTGGAAGTGCAGCCTGTGAGTGAACCAGGTAAAACCTGAGGGACCTCTAGACAACCCAGGAATCACTGAGAAATAATACACCATTTTTTTTAGCCACTAAATTTTGGGCTGGTTTGTTATTCAGAAAGTTAACTAATACACATGTGAAAACCATACCTGATAATTTGGGAATGTTGACCTTCTAGCTGTAGGATGTTGCTTGGTTTTAAGAATTTTATACATTTCTGAGTTTATAGTTAATCTTGTTGAAATTAATATTTTATGTATTATACATGTTATCCCTTGGGAGATAATTCTCCATGGGTCTCTCATGTTTTGGGAACAGAAACATTGACAGCTTTTGTTCTGGGCTAACTTTTCAAAGATGTTTGTATAGTGAACAGCCTTGGAAGATAGAGATAGTATCTCCCTTAGGGGAGAAGGCAGATTTGTTTTTTGTCTGGGACAATAAAGATAATGTCTTTTTCTGAGGCAAGTGTTAGTCAGGTTTGCCTAAGCTCAGAGTTTCTCGGTCAGGACACAAGCCCACTATGTGAGCAGTATCTACTTGATGTCCTCCGCATTGCTACCTTGAGACTTTGGAGGCTGAGAGGAAACACAGTGAACATGGAGCTCATGCTGCCTGATGCGTCGTAACTGATCAAGTCCTTTGTCTGTGATCCGGGCATCTCATGTCTCCTGCCCCTGAAACAGTCCTGAAACGGTGTCAGGCTAACTTGTTATCTTCCAAGCTGGGAAAATCTCAGACTCTTCACAGTTCTTGAAATGATCTATTTTGAACTTAATGCACAACACAAGATAATTTTATGAAAATTGTATGAGCTTCTGATGTTTTTTTCAGGGACAGATTTATGAGACATTCTGCTTATTCCTGCTGAAATGTATAATTATTCATAAGCATCTATATGTTGGTCCCTCATGAGTTCAACAATTAGATTCATTAGGAATTGTATCTAAGAAGAATTTTTAAGAGTTTTTAAATTGCAGTTATAATTATACATTTGAATAAAACATTAATGTTTCATTAATTAATTCATTAATTACCGTTATGTTCTAAAACAATGTAAGCTATGCTAGATATAGTTTGTTTTTTAATAATTGTTTAATTTCCTGTTTGTACTTTTTCCCTGTTATAATTTTATTTTTGTGTGTTTATGATTTCTCTACCCCTGTCTCTCTTTTTTTTTCAAATTAATTATGCCAGTGGTCTGTTTATTATTTTATTTTCAAGAACACAACTATTGGATTTATTTATTAGTTCTTTTTTTCTGATTTATAATTCATACGTTTCTGACTTTATTAATCTCTTCCTTCTGCTTTCCTTGAGGTATTTTTTTGTTCTTTTTGCTAGGGTTTTTTTTTTTTTTTTTAAGATTTTATTTATTTATTTGACAGAGAGATACACAGCAAGAGAGGGAACACAAGCAGGGGGCGTGGGAGAGGGAGAAGCAGGCTTCCTGCCAAGCAGGGAACCCGATGCAGGGCTCCATCCCAGGACCCTGAGATCATGACCTGAGCCGAAGGCAGACGCCTAACGACTGAGCCACCCAGGTGCCCCTTTTTGCTAGCTTCTTGAGATGAAATGTTTAATTCACTTATTTTCATTCTTACTTGATACTTACTATTACAAATCTTTGCTGTGTTCTAAAGACTCAAATATGTACTTTTTTTCATAATATTTTTAGTTCTGGTTATAATTTTTTTTCTTAAACTAAAATGTTATGGAGATAGAACTTTCACCTGTCCTGATAACTATTTTACCTGTTTTCTTCTTCTTTTTTTTATTTCTGAAGTTAGTGCATTGTGATCAGAGAATAGATTTTGTAGTGGATGCAATTTTGGAATTTTTTTGAGGGTTTCTTTGTGCATAAGGTGTGGTAGTTTGGGGAAGTATAATAGAGGTCCTTTTAAGTAGGTATTTTCTGTTGCTAATGTGACATTTTTAAATTCAGGGTTTCCTCTGGGCTAGGATTTGAATATGAGGACAAGGGTAAGGAAATATCAAGCAAGCCTTCTAGGTGTTTGACTGGTGTAATATGGTGAGATGTACAAAATAGTAGAGATGACTTTTGAAGCTCCCTATTAACCATTAGGATGTTGAGCAACTTTAATATCATTTGCTGAGAATATTAATCCATAAAAGTCTTAGTCTTAGACTGGTGATGATATTATCCATTTCAAATAGCAAGTTAGAGAATTGCTTAAAACATGCGGTTTCTTCTAGGAACACAAAAAGAATTTGTCACTTTTCATCTCACTTCAGTTGTAAGCTTCTAGTTGTTTTCCATGGCCATAACTAAAATCAGCCCTTTTCAGTTGGTCATGAGAACTTGGAGTCCACCCACATTCTCTGCCATTTAGACTGTTTACCACTGGTTGTTGAGAGTGAATTTTAGAACAAGAACCAGTCTGACTATCCTGATTTCTGTTGCCTCTGATTGACCCAACACCAAACTGGCTCCATCTAATAGAATGATCTTTGGAGCTAGAGAGATCTGGATTTGCATTCCAGCTTTACCCTCTATTATCTGTGCATCCTTGGGTAAGTTGCATAACTTACCTGAGTCTTTTTTTTTTTTTCTCTCTCTTTTATAAAGATGGAGATAACAAAATTCACCTGCAATGTCACTTTGAAGATTAAATCAAACGTATGAAAACTGGAGCATTGGCTTACACGTTTCATCTCTTCTATGAATTTAGGTCTTTGGAATAAATGCCCTGGGGAATGGAAACTCAATCTTGACGATGTAACTTATTCAGAGATTCAAATTCCCTTCCTCAGTTAGCAGTTTCGGGCTTCTGACTACAGGAACAAGGTTTGCTGTTTTCATCGTTGTCCAGGAACGCTGGTGTCCTTGTTCAGTGGTAGCACGTATGGCAGCCATGTGTGATGACATAGATATGGACTCCGGGGCCCCAATAGCTGGGTCCAAATCCCCGTTTCATCTTCCTAGCTTTGTGATATTGGCCAATGTAATTAATCTTTTCAAGCCTTAGTTCTCCAATAAAATTGGAATAATAATAGCGCCTGACTCCAAAGGTTGTTGTGAAGGATAAATTCAATAAAGCATAGGAAACAGTTAGCACTGTACGGAGAGCATATGCATTGTCATCACCTCACAAATGTGTTACATATAATTTTCTCTGGGAAGACTCATTGTTGAAAGTTAAAAATAGCCTAAGTTAGACTTGAGTAATGATAGAAGATGGTATGGAGATTGTTTTTTCTTCCGTTTTCAAATTCTGATGACAAATATTTATTTGAGGTACAGAACATTGAAATACAGAAATAAAACATTTGATTAAGCCATACATCAGTCTTAAGGAGTGTGACACCGAGGCTTTATGTAGCAATTATGGTTGCCCTGGAATTAAAAAATACAGGTCTGCTCCACAAAATCTACCTGTTTATAGGAAAGGCTAGAAATACGGTAGAAAAAATATTAGGAGAACACAGAAAAAAGTGGCAGTTCAGCTGTAGCTAGTTCATGAAAATAACTGACCCTTCCTTGCAGGGCATTGTTTCTAAGTGTTGTTGGTCAGTGCTGGGTTACTTTTCAGCAAACCGCAGGAACTTCTGGCTGGAATTAGAACGTGTAAATGGTGGCATTGGGCTTTCCCTTAAAGGGGTCTTTGGGTTCCAGCTGTTACAAACTCTAGATGCCTCTGGCTATTTGAATGACACATCACAGGGGACAGTTCTTCTTTCTGAAGATTACAAAAACTCACTTATTTCTTTAAATAGAAGTAGCAGATTTGGGCGCCTGGGTGGCTCAGTTGGTTAAGCAACTGCCTTCGGCTCAGGTCATGATCCTGGAGTCCTGGGATCGAGTCCCGCATCAGGCTCCCTGCTCGGCAGGGAGTCTGCTTCTCCCTCTGCCCCTCCCCCTCTCATGCTCTCTCTCTCTCTCATTCTCTCTCTCAAATAAATAAATAAAATCTTTAAAAATAAATAAATAAATAGAAGTAGCAGATTTATGTGAAGCCATTTATCAAAGCCTCCTGGACTGATGAGCACCAGGGCTGCCCTGTGTCAATACCATGAAACAGTCCTGGAAATGCAAGAGAATAAAAGTCCCCTTTCCCAGTGGGACTTCGCAGCATGACCCAAACCCTGGTGTTCCACTCTGTCCTATGTACTGGATGATAAAAACAAAAATAAAGGAAGGGGTGATGTAAGACGTTACACCAGCATACAGAATACCCTGGATTTTATCACTCCAAAGAAGACAGCTGTTTCCTTAAAATGGAATTCCTAAGCTCTAGGAAGACAGCTAGAAATGTAGCACTGTATTTTGAGGGAACAATTTTTCATGTCTGTCTTATGATTGGATTCTTTTTTGACAGCTAAGTGTTGACAGAAAATAGGGCAGAAGTTAACCTATGTAAGGACAAACCTTTCTTCCTACTTTCATATTCTAGGTGTTTTTTTTTTATTAGTTGCAAATATGAAACCTTTCCTAATATAATTGTATTCCCATGGAATCTACCAATAAACTCCTGGGCTGCAAATCTCCTTGATTTAGGCTAAACCTGCTGGTGTTCTGCAAGAGATCTGCATTACACTGATGTGGCAGGGACTTAATTTCCAAGGAAGTATGATCTATCTACCCTGGCAGCAGTGAGGGAGTAAAAAATATAAGCCGTGGGCCATGGCTGTAGGGACTTGCAACACAACTTTATCAGTTTTGATTCCCTTAGGAATGTTGATGAAAATTACGGTCCCTAGTTGAAAAAAATATTTAATCCACCCTTTGCAGCAGTGCATCTATCTGTGCTTCACGCCTTTGGTCCTTTTCTCCAATTAAAATCCTCAGCAAGACATGAAGGACCTACTATGGACATTTCTGGCATTGGTGATGATTGGTGGGATGAAGTATATAATGTAGCCCATCAAGAAGCTTGAGAAACAGTCTTGTTGAGGAAGAAGCTCCCGAAGAGACAGAAATAGAGATTGCCTTAGGTAACTTGTCACGACAGCAAACTCTCAAGGGAGGAAAGGGAAGTCATGGAGCAGTGGGATTGGTGGGGAAGATCAGATGTGCTGGTCTGACTGGCAGTCATATGGGGTAGGTACATCTGTAGGCCAAACACTCAGCCAAGTAATAAACTTAGTTTTCCTGTAATTGGATGTGATTTGTATCTTTAGCTCCTCTTCATCTGATTAGCTGATGTGTAATTTCAGTCATTCTGGATTTTGCTTCCTCCCTCCATCAGTTGGTGCTCATAGAATGTGAAAGGTGGGGGTGGGTGCCAGAGAAGCAACTGTTCTGAGGTGTCAGCACCTGAAGAGGGGTGGAGACATGGGTGTGAAGGGAGGATGAACAGAGGGAAGTTACTTCATCTGAAACTACAAAGAATGCAAAGCACATCAGGTAATTTGTGAGAATATTATCTCATTACACGTGAAAACCTTTTACATCACGTAAATATGGGGAGCTTTCATATGAAAATCCAGCTTTCTGACTTCTCTTGAAAAATCAGAGTATTACTGGTGTGATATTCCTGCAATACTCATTTATTTCTGAATCTTCTCATTTATGGTATATTCCAGGCTCTGAGGTTTCATTTTGCAATCCATGATAGAAGAGGCTTGGATTGAGTCTTGAGGGAAAGGTAGGATATTTAGACAATAATGGAAGAGCACTAAAAACATTTAAGCAAGGCAATGAAATGTGGAATAGATGAAATAGGTGATGGGGATTAAATAGTACACTTCGTATGATGAGCACTGAGGAATGTATAGAATTGTTGAATCACTTCTATTGTACAACTGAAACTAATATAGCCCTGTATGTTAGCTATCCTGGAATTAAAATAACAAACTTGATAAAAGTGAAAAAAAAATACATTTAAGCAAGGCAAAGGAAGAGGATATGACAGTTGGTGTACAATAAGCAATTGAGTTTAAATACGGGGTTAATGCAGGCAAAGGTGGGTAGGACGTGAAATTACAGAGATAGGGAGGGATGAGACTGGGAGTTAGAGACTTTGTTCTGTGAACTATGGAAAATCATTGATGAATTTTAATTGATATGCTAGCTAATGTTTTGGTAAGCTTTATATGGACATGGTGTAGAATAGGGTAGAGGAGAGACAAAAAAAGGTAGAAAAAAGGGGTTAAAAATTGAATTAGGAAATTCTGTTCTTTTGAATGCCTAACAGCTTTTGGGAGCAGCAGGTGGGGTAGAAATTTTATGTCAGTGTCTAAAATACTATTTTTGATTGCTAGAGGCTTTTGATTTAAGTGTTCTGCAGCTTTTTTGGTCTGTGTTCAATATGCAGCTAGTCAATATTTGCCATCAACTTTTGCATGCGTTCTTTGGTTCTGATTTTTTAAACCTTGCATTTCATTTTGTTGCATGTACAAGGTTTGAGGTTAGTGCCTGTTCAATACAAAAAGCAGAGTAGACTGCAAGCTCTGCTAAAACTCCGTTGTTGCCATCAAGGTCAGCTTTCAAACAGCATGACCTGCAGCATGAGGTCCTACAGGTCCACTGAGCACAAATGGGCTTGAACCCATCTCTGATTTGGACTGTTATCTTCTGTTGATGTGAAATTGACTACTGTGGAGTTGCCACTTAGGCAACTCAGAAACAGCATGTTTCTTAGATTTTTTACTGCTTGCTGTGCATGCATGTCTAGAACTGAGTTAGCTTTAAATAGATTTTTTTCATCTGAACTGCATAAAGTGTTATTTAACAATGGCAAATTTTTGTTAAGCCAACATTTTACTCACCTAGCAATTGCTTGTTGCATCTAAATCTCTGTTAGAAAGAATCTTAAGAATGTGTTATGAATACTCTAATGATCAATATCAATTATAAAGCACTGAAATTATGATAATAACTGTGATTTACTGAGCCAGTGTGCCACATATTGTGCTATAAATTTGATCTAGATCTTTACAAAACTCTAAAGCAACACTACAAGAAAAATATTCTTCTTCCTGTTTTACAAATGAGAAAACTAAGGTCCAGAGAGATTGAGAAACTTATTCAAGATAATACAGATAGTAGAGAGCAGAGATGTTTATCATTTTGTGTCCTAAGTAGAGTCACAGATACAAAAGCACGCTGAGAATTTGGATATGTAATAATATGAAAACTACAATAACACTGAATTATACTTTAGTTAATGCCAAATGAATTCACAGTATTATAGCAGACAGCAGAGATCTTACTCTTGGCAAATATCGTGCAAAGTTAGCATACAGCAATGCTGGATTTGTTTTATGGGATGATGATGTTACCAGCTCAGTGTTGTGGGGCAGGTGTGAATAGAATTACTTTTCTGAAGGAGTGATAGATTTTTGCTGATTCAACTACACTTTTCTGATTTACTTTGTAACAGATGGATGCACATTAGCAAGGTGGCTGCCTTCACTGAGAATTGAAGGTTGTAGGGTGATGTCATTACCATGTTGGCTCATACTCTAGAAATATCATCATTCTAGTCATCAAGGCTTAAAACCTTTATGGAATTTTCTTTTACTAATTTATTTTAAATCATTGCATAACTTTGTTGAGACAAGTGCTTTTTAATGTCATTAGCCATTAGTCATTAGGAGAAGAATTTTCTCCTCAAGAGTTCAGAACTGTCTTGTCTGACGGTTCACAGGCTCTGACAGTTCATGCGCTTTGATAAGTGTTTGGATGTCAGAAGGGATTTTGGTCATTCAGGGACTTTTGATGAGTTTCAGCCCAGTATTTAAAAAATCAATTAAGTGGCTTAATTTGGGGCAGCTTGAATAATTTCAGTACACTATCTAATCTCAAGACTCATTTTCTAAAGTTTTTATGAAAGAATCTCTTCATAAAAGATACTAAAATGTTTCCTTTAACAGGGTAAGCTTTTGATGTGACAGAGACCCCAATAACTGATATTCAGAAATATAAGGAATTTAATGCAACTCTTTCATTTTATTGAATGGTATAGTATAGCTTTTGTATGATGAGACTTTTGTGAATTAGTTAGGCTGTTGTTTTTATGCATTTAAGGAAAAAGTGTTAAATAATTATGTCATATGTGAAAATTTTAGAGGCAATATAATGTCTTAAATTATTAAATGTTATATGTTATATGTTAATGTAATATGTTATTCTTAAAATGTTAGGTGTGTCGTCACTAATATCAACAACAGCATTATCAGAAATATTTATTACCTTCCTAAGTCTTGGTTTATTACGGGCTCAAACATTTGTTCTTATAAAAATGTTAGTAATGAATTTTTAAAGTAATGTGACTGGAATATGCTTCATTACTTTTTTGAAGTCCTACTTTGACACTTTTGGATGCTGTGATTTGAAAGCCTTCCTCTAACACAGTTTCTTTTCAAACTCAATTTAGTAGCAGTAACAGCACACAAAGATTTGAATGAAGGAAGTACAGCATTGTTTGCACTTACCAAATTGTATCAGCTCAGTCTTTAGTTATGCAGAAGCTATTGTGAAAACTTGGCTCATAAATTTCTATCTTTCCTTATATCAATCAGTTGTTTTTGCAAGCAAGTTGGAAGGGCAGTGAGTTGTGCGTGGGAGTATAGGTTGGTGCAAATTTCCTGGATTGTTTTTTGCCACATGTATTAAAAATCCAAAAACAGTTATATTCTTTGACAGGGCAATTTCATTCCTATATATTTATACTAAGAAAACAGAGGGATACATGTGCTAATAGTCATATGAGGATGTTTATGATCTTTATAATACTGAAAAAGTAGGAACAACTTAAATATTTAGTAATTGGGAATGAGTTAATTATGTTCTCTCTACAATAAAATTATATAGAACCATTAAAACCATATATAGTACTAATAGTAATGATTATATTTACTAAATATTTACTATTTACCACTTAATGCACTTAAATATATTTCAAAATTTAATCCTCATACCAATCTAATGCCTTGGAAATGCGTTAACAACACCTGAAAACCACATATCTAGTAAATGATTGAAATTGGATTCAGACTCGTGTGACTGTTTATAAGGCTCAAGCCTATCAGACTTCATGAATATTTAATTACATAGAGAAATGCACATAATTTATTGCTATATTATCACATTAAAAAGTCTTTAAATGCATGGGGAAAAAGATGGAAATGCATTATCAAAGTGAAAACAGTTACTTCTGGGTAGAGGGACTACAGATAAATTTTTTTGTTTCATTGGTAGGTTTTATTTTGTTTTCCAAGTTTTATGCAGTGAGTGAGTGTGTGTTGATTTTGAAATTTTTTTCTCCCCCCCAATTTTCCTGCCTGAAAATGTTAGTTGGAGCATGATTTATAATGTGATTTGGAACAACTTAAATGTCCAATAATAGAAGAATTGCTTAATAAAATATTGTTTGCTAATTCTATGGATTAATAAAGAAGTAAAATTTCTATTAACTACAGGCAACAAGTTGGGATAACATTTACTAAATAATGTTCTGTGAAATCAGGGAGAACATAAAATATTATTTACTCTAAGATGACTATGATTTACACTAAGACTGTGATGGAAATTCTGTATGCACGTGGTGAAAGACTAGAATGTATAGAATCATCAGAGTTATTGTGGTTTTGGCAAGCCTGGGTAGTGATACAAATGTTTTCTCTCATGTTCTAACAATGAATAATAATGTAAAAATAAAGAATCTCTATGATGTGGTAAACAACTGGATACATGCAAGGGAAGACTTCTAAATGAGATGCTTGGTCTGTTTTGCTACCATGCAAAAGAAGTTTACTTCTCAGGGGGCAATAGAATTAGGTACAGTCTGACTCACAGCATTCATTCTCCTAATATTATTCAGTATCATCAGAAATCACATGGCTGCAAAGGCAGAACAGCCTCTGGTTTTCTTTTCCTTTACACTTGCCAGGGCTATTCCTACAGATTGCTGCCATCCCAAATTAGAAAGCAACCTGAGTAAAAGTTCCCCAGACAGGTTGTCTCTGCTGCTTTGACAAATGCTCAGTACTCTATCCCTGAGGTCAGCGCAAATGACAGGCTGTGAAAAGTGAATAGATGTTGCTTCCCTAGCACTCTCTTCTCTTTGGTTTGCTGAGTAAGATGGGCAGTGCAGAAAGCCAGCAGCTTCTGGAGAGGGTGTCCACAAAGGCGAAAATTTCTCTTTCCCCTGGAAGTGGATGTGCGATCTCAGCAGGTATCTTGCCTCTGGGGTATTGGAATGGTAGCTGGCAGCTTGCCTGGTTTTCTTTCAGAGTCCAAGTACAGAGGAAGCCAAATGTCAAGCTGCCTGTTTCTGCACCAAGTGACATACCTGTCTTGTTCCTCTCCTTTCTAGGCTGCTTCCTATACGAGGGTTGTCACTAGTATAAAAATGCATTATTTCACTTGCTCAGTTGGGCACCAGAGACAGTGAACTTAGCTACAATAAGTCAGTGTCTGCCAGTACTGCAAAATTTAGGGGGTTTTTCCTTAACATTTTAGCCTTTTACTGACTTTTCATGAATTGTAGATGTATTGTAGAAGTACAGACTTCTTAAGCTGCTGTGACAGGCCGGGGATTGATTTTGGTGATTCCTGGGATCTTCTAGAGAAAGAAAGAAGCAGATAGATAAACTGCACTAGCTGGCATTTTGCTTGTTGGGACACGAAAATCTACAAGTTCAAAGCAATTTTAGAGATAGAAGTTACCCAAGTGATCATGATTTTCAGTGCCCTCAACTGAAGATATTTCAACTGTAATGTGATTTTCACAGTAATTTCAGAGACTATTCTTAGCACTGTAAACATCGTAAAGAATTCTGATCTAAAGAACAAAGAGCATGGTGCCTGGGGGAACCATGAAGTTTGTGAATCTATCTATAACACTCCTTGGAACCCCTAACAGCAAACTTTAATATCATCAGTATGAGACAAATAGAAACATTAGTGTCTGAGTTTTTGGACAGACAGATAATAGTGGGCATATGAACATTTGAGAAGGATAATAAATTAGTAAATATGAATGGATTCCATCACTGAAAAATCATTTAATCCTTTAAAAATGGCGTAGTAGTAATAGTCTTTAATGGACTGCATACTTCTTAAACACTAAAAAAAGGGGTGACTGCAATTATACAGAAAATCCAGAACAGTCTTGAATGGGCTTTTGTTATGTGTCTTCTCCTACCTATTTCCTTGCTTTTCTACCAATAGTACCCTGCCTTTCCAAGATGTTTCCTTTGGGGGAACCACTCTTTTTTGTTTTCAGTCATATCTTTTTTTGGGATGGATTTACCCATTCCTAACTTCATGGTTAAGCTTTCATAATCTTAAATTAAGCTGGCCTGCCATCCCATTTTCCCAGTCATAATACCTGGTTCAGAGATGGACACATAAACCAATCAAAGACATTAGAATGGTGAGGACATATTTGCTAAGTTTAGTGGAAAAGAGAGGCTTCCACTTTCCTCTACAGTAGTTACTGGCATATGCATGTGAGTCTCTCAGGTTTATAACCATGGCATCTATTTGGCTACCTCTACAGGTAGTCTGGTCTAGTGAGTGCGTGTGTGTGTGTGTGTGTGTGTGTGTGTGTGTGGTGTGTTGGTAGGAGGGGCCATTGAGCACTGTGTAGTGCCTGTACATGAAACAGAGACAACAGAAGTCAGTACAGAGAAACAATGATAAGTTGGATCTTGGGCAAAAATAATTTTTTTGAGCTGGATGATCAATCTCTGCCTGAACTAAGAACTACTTCTGTTTATTAAATTAACTTTAGTAAGCTCATTTGATTTTTGATCTCTTACAACTTAAATAGCCCTAACTGATACAGACTCCCAAGATTTTTGCAACACGAAGTTCAACCATATGTTGAAAGAGAACATAATTTACTTTCTTAACAAGGTGCATCTCTTTGTTAGAGAATGGCACACAGTTAAATGTTCACATATTTACCTTAACTCACTATTTTCTGGAGAGCAGTGGTCCAAGAAGTAAATCCAGGGTCAAATTTCTCAGGTGTCCCCATGCTGTGTGTGGATCCAGCTGTTAAACCTTGGCTCACACTTCCTCTCATTTTATCTTGATGTGAAAGGAGAGAAGTGAGGTCAGTTTAATTCAGATCAACAAACACCTATTGAATGCCTAATGAAGTGAACTTTTTGTATTCATTTTGACTACCTAGAATTTAAATCTCTTTCCTGTTTCAGAATTGCCTGAGGGGAAAAAAAAAAAGCTACGTATTTGCTTTCTCAGTCTCCGTTGCAGCTGGGGCATGGACATGTGATCTAAGCTCTGCTAATTAATGTACCTGCCCTAGAACTTTAGTCAAAAGCTAGTGATGTGAAGAAGCTGGGCCTGTGCAGAATCTGACAGAAGCAGTGATACTGACCGAATCCAATAGTGTCTGTAGTTCTCCGGGTAGTGCCTTCTGTCAGTTTTGTCAGAGGTACAAGGTGTTGAGTTTATTTTCCAGACCAATGGCAGTGGTTCTTCTGTGGATCTTTGATTGGTTAGTTGGCCTTAAGACTCAATGATGTCTGAAGTATCTGGGAAAATAAGAATTTTATGTAGCTGTGCTAAACTCCAGTTGGAGAATATTAGCAGTAGTCTCTAGAACTTTAGAGAAAAACTAGACCCCTTTCAGCAAACAGCTAATTTCCTTTTGGGAAAGAGTTCCTGCTTTGCTCCCAGCCCCTGGGAGAGATCAAAGCCTTACCATAGTTCATTGGTTGAACATGCAACAAAAGCTACCCATTAATTGGCATATCAAGCCGTGAAGTTGGAGCATGCCCAGTAGTCCTTCCTTATCAGATGAAGTGGAGATATGGGCTTAGGTCTAAGCAGCTCTTGAAGACAAACAAGACACATGAATAACAGAGTCACACTTACAGTATGCCTGCTCCTTTTAACCCTTAGCTTTGGCTGCATAGTCAGATTGAGGTCAGTCAGCCCCAGGTGCACTGGCAAGTCATTGCGGTTCCCTCAGGTATGTCTGTGGGACAGTGGGGGAGGGGGATATTCCTAATAAGTAGAAACTCAACCTTTGTCTTCATTTTCTAGGAGGAGAGATAGTTGGAGGCATGGATCTGTCCCATTTATAAGATGTGGCAATCAGTCTGGCTGGATGGTCAGGAACTTAAAAGAAACACAATTAAAGGAGAGGAATGAGGAGGTTTTAGGAAGAGTTATTAGATGGACCTCTCAGAATGGGCCCAGAGTATGACAATATTGTGTCTCATGTGAATGCTAACCCAAAAGCCCTCCCTGCAATGAATTCACTTGTTTTAGCAAATGTAACAAAAGATATCAAATGTTTCCATTAAATATAGGAAAATGTCCCCAACCTCACTAGTTAGCAAGTAAATGCAAATTAAAACACCAGTAAATTCTCACTAAACACCTAAGAGAGTGGCTGAAAGTAAGAAGATGGAAAATACTCTCAACGTTCCAAGTGTCATATGTTGGCGATTATGTGGAGTAACGAGGACTCTAACCTTGCTGATGGATGGGAGTGTGAGCTGTAAATTTCCATTTGGAAGACTGTTTGACAGTATCTACTAAAATATAACATATGCACATTCTTTGACTCAGCAATTCCGTGTCTAGTTACATACTCAATATAATTGCATACATGTGTGCACCAAAGACACCTAAAAGACTACTTGTAGAAGCTGATGAGTCACAAAATCTAAAATCTAGAAACAATCAAAATATCCACTAATTAGAATGGAGAAATAAATGATTGTATATTTCAGCAATTGAATACTGTATAGCAATGAAAACGAACAGATCATTGCTTCATTTAACAACGTGAAGGGATCTCACAAGCGTAATGCTGAATAATTGGAGCTAGATACAAAAGAGAACATAGTTCATGAATCCATTCATATAAAGTTCAAAACAGGCAAAACTAACATGATGATAGGAGTCAAGATAGAAAGGGGATAGTTACTCTAGGAGAACTTTTGGGGTTGTTGATAATATTTTATATCTCCATCTGGTTGTGTTTGCATGGTTGTGCGTATCTTTGTAATCAAATTGTATACTTTGGTACACTTATATATATATATGATGTTATATTTCAACAAAAATGTTTATTTAAACAATAAAATATAGACAGATATAATCATGGAATATATGATAGGATTTTAAATTGAAAACGTATTAATGACTGCAATGGATTGAAAAATAGCAAATACATAAAATTCTTGAGTTCATATTGGTAATACCAATAAACAAAGCCCATTGGTCCTCTTTGGTTGTTACTAGGACACCAATATACTTTTAATGATTCTGTTTTGGATTAAATGAGCCAGACTTTCTATTACTTGAAACTGTGATACTCCTACTAAGTACCAGGGATCAGGTTACGCCCAGGAGGTTCACAATGAATAAAGAATATCAGCCTTCTTAAGTTAGCATTCTGAGCTGAGCAGCCTGCATGACATCTAATTCTGGAGATCCAAATCTCCTGAAGGCTACACTTTTGGCTGGCTATATCACTTTTTAAATCTAATTAAAGCTAGAGAAGTTTATAATTCACTGGAAGTGTGAAAGGTCTTGTCTTTTTTTTAATTTAATTTAATTTTTTTAAAAGATTTTATTTATTTGACAGAGAGAGACAGTGAGAGAGGGAATACAGCAGGGGGAGTGGGAGAGGGAGAAGCAGGCTTCCCGCTGAGCAAGGAGCCCGATGTGGGGCTCGATCCCAGAACCCTGGGATCATGACCTGAGCCGAAGGCAGATGCTTAACGACTGAGTCACCCAGGCGCCCCGGTCTTGTTGTCTTTGAATACCCAACTCAGACATCTGATTTTAGGTATTCCTGAAGCTAGTGGTCACTAGCAGAGATGAAGGGCTTCCGTGGCTATAGCTCAGTTAGCAGTGAAGCTGTCTGTGGAGAGCAGAGTGGTTGCCCCTTACCTTTTGGCCTGTCATTTTAACTCCTCGAGAAGGATAGAAAGAAAGCAAGAGAAAAACATAGTTTGAGCGAATGTGTAAAATTCTTTAAATGATTCATTCTAGGAGATTTCCCAGGAGGTTAATACCTACTTACCTACTAATCTTTATTTCACTTGTTTTTCAACGATAGAATCTTAATTTTTATTGGTGCTCCCCTGTTAAACAATTTTAAACTCTTACCATTTATATAGTGGCTCAGAGCACAGTCAGGAGATAGGACTATGAATCTGAAAATTATTGACTAACTTCTGTGACCTTGGATAAGTTTATGCCATCTCTGTTGGTCTTCTCATATATGAATTGGTATAGTAATATCTGAACTGTGTTTTCAATGAAGGTAAAAGTTACCTTGTTTGGAAAAATCATTTAGACTTCTTGGGGAAATAACTGGAATAAATAGACATTTCAAATGTCTTCATACTCCTAGAATTTATCAGATGAAAGACTTGTCAACTTCAAACACAGTAATTAATATTATTCTCACGTGGAAAGTCCCTAATGCTTCTACTTTTTGTGAGTAACATTAATCTTAAATCCACATGGAATTGAAGCTGTTTTAATTAAGCATATAATTTGGCACTTTCTAACCTTAGTTTTGGAGATGATAAAGCATTTTATAATGGTCAATGAATTTAGCACTCCTGGGGCTTTTATGGAAATGATTAGAAAGGATAACTACCCAATTATTCTAGATGTAGAGCTGAAAGATATGCATTAGCCAGCCGAAAAGTTGGGCCTCTGAAAGGCTTTCTTTCTGGGAATGAGTGTTTGGAGAGTTGCTGATTCAAGAAGAATCATTTATAATGTGGAAATGGAAGAATATATTTAATCATTCCTTCAACAAATATCTGTTGTGTCCCTACTCTATGCATTCTTCTCAGCACTGGAGATGCAATAGTGACATAGTCATTCTTCTTTTTTTTTTTTTTTTTTAAGATTTTTATTTATTTATTTGACAGAGAGAGACACAGCGAGAGAGGGAACACAAGCAGGGGGAGTGGGAGAGGGAGAAGCAGGCTTCCCGCGGAGCTTGGAGCCTGATGTGGGGCTCGATCCCAGGACCGTGGGATCATGACCTGAGCCGAAGGCAGACGCTTAACCACTGAACCAACCAAGGAACCCCCCCCAAATATATATATATATATTTTAAGATTTTATTTATTTGACAGAGAGAGACACAGCGAGAGAGGGAACACAAGCAGGGGGAGTGGGAGAGGGAGAAGCAGGCTTCCCGCTGAGCAGGGAGCCCTACGTGGGGCTCGATCCCAGGACCCTGGGATCATGACCTGAGCCGAAGGCAGACGCCCAACGACTGAGCCACCCAGGCGCCCCGACACAGTCATTATTCTTACAGATATCACATTCCAGGGGAGGAGAGAGAACTAATCGGCAGTGCTTTTGGTTAGGGCAAACTAGTATTTCAAACAAAATACCCCGCTAAGTTTAGCTGAAAAATCTGGACAGACACAAAATCTACTAGAAGGTATCAGTGTACTAACAACAGATTAAAGAATTATAGGGCCAGGATGGAGGAGAATAGGGGTTCTGGATAGCGAACCTGGTGTTTAAAGTTGCTCCCTTCAATCACCCCCTGCTTGATTGGGAAATATTGATCAACTCTGGCTGCATGGCTGAGAGTAGAGTTTTCAGCAGTCTCACAGACTAGGGACACAGTGATTGGATAGACAAGAGTTGAACAATACCATTAGCAGCTTGGACCTAATATATATTACTGCCTTTAAAAATAACTGCTTTTCTCAAACTGCAGAATATACATTCTTCTCAAGTACATATGGAACATTTACAAAAATTGATCATAATTGGACAGTAAAGCAACTCTCAATAGTTCTGAAAGGATAGAAGCCATGGAGAGTATAATGTTTTACCATAAGGCAATTAGAAGTCAATAGAAAAAAGATAACTTTTTTTATCTTAAAAAGGATAAGTCCATATCATTATATGTTTTGAAATAAAGAGAAGCATGTACAAATAACCCATGGATCAAATTATAAAAAATACGATGGGAATTATAAAATACTTTGAACTGAATAATAGTGAAAATACTATATATCAAAAATTGGGGGATACCAGTGAAGTTGTATTTAGAGGGAGGTTTATAGCCTTACATGCATATGTTAGAAATGAAAAAAAGAGAAGAAAAGCAGAAATCAATGAGCACAATCTGGATGCCAAGAAATTAGAAAAGAATATCAAATTAAACCCAAAGAGAATAGAAAGAAGGAAATCAGATTTGGGAGCAGAAGTTATGGAAATAGAAAGCATATAGAGGGTAAAGAGCACCAATTATAATCAATAAACTCTTGGTGAGACTGATCAGAAAAAATAAGGAATGCACAAATAACCAATATCAGGAATATAAACAGATCCTGCAGACATTAAAATGATAAGATGGGTACTGTGAACAACTTGATGTCATGTATTTGAACATTTTGGTGAAATGGATAACTTAGAAAAATACAGCTTACCAACACTGATTATAAGAAGAAATAGAACAGCTGAATAGTCCTATACATATTAAAATAATCAGATTTTTAATTTAAAAACTGCCAACAAAGGAAATTCTAGCCCACTGACAACACATGGTCTTTAACAAAACTTCGGTCAGGCTCCTCTATATCCTCTTTTCAACTAGGCCTTGACCTTTGTATTTGTTCATCTTGCCATCACCCAGTATTACCAGAAGTCTTGCTTACTCAATTTAGCAACAATCTCCACCCTTGATAGATGATCACCCTTGATACTGATCAGATTCCTCATCTCCAACCCTTGGTATCTGATCACCCAGTGGCCTGCCTTTAGCAAGAATCCTAAGTCAGTTTAGCCAAAATTCATGACCTATGATGTTTCCTCCTAATAATTTTCCATCTCTTGACCCCCACCCTGCCCTTGTCTATAAATCCCTACTTGTCCATGCTGTGTTGGAATTGAATCAGATTATATACTGAGGTCTCTTCTCTTCTATTGCAACTATTGCAATAGTTCCTGCATTAAATCTGCTTTCACCATTTTAACTTCTGTCTGGCTCTGGTTTTCCTTAACACCACTATTGATTTGTTATAAGATCCTCCCTTCTTTACTTCTGTTCTTATGCATTTCAAATCCTTACAAAAGCCAATATTATGGTACACACAATATCATTTCAAGAAAATGGGATGACATATTGTTCTGTAGAGATGAATGTTTTTGTGATTTGTCCCGCATAACCAACCACCTGGCTGTGCATCAACACAGGCAGGCTAAGGAATGTTGTTTGTGAGACTCGTGCTGTGTGAATAACCTTGGGAGCCTGGTTGTTTGCAATATATTATCTGGCCTCCAGGTCAGAACTGGCCCTTCTGTTCTGGATGCCAAGAGCTACAAATCTTGTCTCACATCCCCTGCTGCTCCAGGCTGGGCTGGCCCCCCCAGAATGGAATCTGGGAAGGGAAGCAGATACACGTAGCCCAGGTTTCTTGAAAATAAAGAAACATGATCACATGGAGATGCACCTCGCTCCAAACCATGTAGGCAAACAAATGTTTCATTTCAAACCCTGTTATTTGCCCTATAAATATGGCCCTTATGGGGATGGTTAGTTGGAAGTCTCACGTGAGGGGAGGATCCTCCACTTGGCCTCTCAATTAGGACTCCAGCCTGTTTCTACCCGGTTCCCCAGCTGATTAGGTTGGATGTTGTAAGTACCCGATTTGATGTAACTTTGCCTTATTCTCACTCATTGCCTACTATTACCTTCATCTATGTGTAGATTCCTTTTCTCTCCTGTTTCTATTAGGTTTTATAATAATAATAATAAAGTTTTCTTTCCTTTGCAAAACTGAAACATGGGTATTAACCTTTTGTGCAGAACACATATTTTTAGTGGGGGGGGGTCAGAAAAATAAAAATTTCACTGTTGCTTTTTCTAAAGACTTAATAGAAGCTCCAAATCACAGAATATATTTTTTTCTTTTTCTGTTGTGTCTGCTAATTTAACCATAACTATGTAAGTCTAATCCTCACAATAGCCTTATAAAATAGGTGTTACTATCTTTTTAAAAATAGACGAGCAAATGATGGTTAAGAGAGGTTCAGTAATTGTGGCACAGAATTGTTGAAGTCAGGTTACAAAATGTAGCTCTGTCTGGAACAATCCAACTTTGTCCCTCTGTGTGATACTGCCTCTTATTTTGTAGGCCAAGGTTGAACAACATCAACAAAAGGAAGCTCATTAAGACCTTCAAGCATTGTGCTTCATCTAGAAAGAGAACATAGACTTATGGTTAGAAGAACTTGCGTTCTCCTACTGGCTAGCTCTGATCTTGAGCAGTCCACTTAACTTTGTGCCTTATGTTTTCAATCTGTTGAGATGCTTATTATAATTCCTACTACGTAAGATTACAGTGAGAATTAAATGAAATTATGTATGTGTAGAGAGCAAAATGGAGTCTCTCATGTCAAGCGGGAGCCTGGGTCAAGCAATGACGCAAGCAGTTAAGGTACTGCAGCTGGGAGATATCGGAGATATCGCTGGGACCAACATCAGCTGACACCCCAGAACTGATAACGAGCAGAACCGGAGGAGGTCTGCAGAGTCCCAAAACTGATTAAATCCCTTTCAAAAAGGGAGGATTTTGGCAGCAAACTGTCAGAGTCCTCAGACATGACCCCTCTATGTCTGACCACTTAAAAAAGGCAACTGCTGCCCAAGGCTCTGCCCAAATAATCCCCGAACAGAACCGAGAGCCTTCACTGATGGAACATCAGAAACAGTTAAGTGCCAAGAGCTGACCCGGACCAGACCGAAGCCTTATCTCAACTGTGCGCCCACAGACTGACTTTGTGGTTGGTTTGTTAACTTCCTGGACCCTCTGTTATCTTGTTCGTTGTGTGGCTTGTCTTCTGTCCTGCTCTGTGTGCTGTATAAGAAGCCAAGTTTAATCACATGGTGAAATGTCACTGAGTTTGGAATCCTGAACCTGCTTTAGAATTGTGATTTAACTTTGCTTTATGATGGAATAAAGCTGACATTGTGGAAAGACACAACGCGAGTGTGCGCCTTCATAGTGTGCTCCTGACAGGATGTGACCGTTTTTATCAGACACTTAATGGACGCTTCAGGTTTTTCTTACCTAAATGGAATGACTAAACATAGTATATAGATCTAAGCTTTGAATATTTCCTCATACTATCTTCTTACCCACTTAGAAAAGGTCTGAGCAGTATCTTCTAAAATATAGGCATTTCCTGCTCCTTTAAAATGATCTCTTAAACCTGATATACCTCCCTAAGAGAGAAACACTCACCTTCTTTTTAATTCTGACATCAGTATGGACACCTACATGCTAATGTGATAAGTTTCTTGGAAATAAATATTTTAAATAGGATTTTACTGCTTTAATAAAATGTTTTCCTGTTTCTCTGCTTTCTCATTTTGATCAGCAATGCAAGAAAACACCTAGATGGGGTTGTCAAGTCTCATCCATCATCAAAAATGAAGTCAGAAATCTGAATGAGAATCTTGAGGCACTTCCAGTAAGTAAATCAGTTGTTTTTTTAAATCATGCTTCTGTGTTATTTTCTTTTCTAAGATCTTTCAAATATGATGCAGATATACTTCCAAAAAAGACAAGGAAATAGTTAACTTTACTAAATCCAAAATGAAGTAGGAATCATCAGGCCTCTCAAGGCATTGTTCTCTTCTTGCTCAATTGTAGTCAAAGCGTTAATGAATAAAAGGAAGGCATTATCAATGAAGTAACTCTATAGCAGGTGGTTAAAAGAGAGGGGGATTCTTCAGCTGGGTTTTAAGTGTGAAATCATGAAAATCTAGCTTTTGAACTTTTAGGATTCTAAAAGGGGATGAGCATTACAGTTCCTTTGTATTCTCATAAAAACTTTTCTGAATCTGATTATACTTTCTTATTACTGGATAATAGTTCAGAGTAAATTAGCAAAAATTCGGGTTTATTGTTTTTCTGCATATTACATTAGAGGTAGTTGTAAAGCAGCTAAAAAATTACCAACTTTTAGTCAAGGAAATCTGTGTTGAGGTCCCAGCTCTGCCACTTACCTTATTATTTAAGCATACTAAGCTTCAGTTATTACTACTAGCTCCACAGTTTGTCTACACGGCCTGTAGTCCTTCTACTAAGCCTTGTGCTTTGGAAGCTGGATATACCACAATCTTAGAAATGGTGGAACTTCTAGGTCTTCAAAATGCTCTTTTTGAAAATGAATCTATATTGTGAAGTATTAGTAGTCATAGATTGCACAAAAAATTGGGTTGCAGGATTCCTCCACGTTAAATTCCTCCAAATGATTTCTATTCCTTTGTCTCTTTTCCTTCAAGAAAAGCATAGGAAAGTAATTCTGTTTATTGAAATTCTAGCTCTTTGGTTTCTACGAGTTCTAAGAAGTGTTTTTTTGTTTGTTTGTGTGTATGTGTGTGTGTTTGTATTACGAATTCTAAATTAGTTTTGAATTAATCAGGCTGAAATTGGTTTATATTTTCCCTTTCCTACCAGTCAAGTCTAAAGCATCAGTAATGTTTTAAAGAATTATGTTATTGCCACCTGACTACTGTGCCTCACTGCAAACAGCAGGAATTAAGTTAAACAGTGTGGTTCTTTTACTAAAAATTTTCATCACTTATGAAGAATTTCTACTTAGCTTTTTAAGAGGCTTTTATGTTTCTCTCAGGCACTATCTTATCATTGATTGTGGTGGAAATCAAAGAATTATTATCAGTATACTAGATTAGCATAGCTACTTTTTCATATTAAATTAAGGTATAAATAATAGAGAAAATATGAGGAAACAACAGATTCAGTAAATTTTTTGACTCAGTAAACTTCATAACATAAATATTAAAATTTAAAGAGTACATTTCTTATGTGTTCTTATGTTCTTTACATCTTAAAAATTCAAATGTGCCTCTGTGTGTGTGTGTGTGTGTGTGTGTGTGTGTGTATGCAGACAGTCAGCTCATGATTTCAATGAAGGAGCAAGTCAATGAGTGAGTGAGAGTTGACCAAAGAAACAGTGATCAATATATTTCACATTTGTGTGATTTATAGACTGAATGTAGAATCCTGTCCCTGAATAAAATGCACATCTATTGTGCATTAGTTTTACTTTCTTTTTCTCATTCTTATCCTCCTCACTGTGCCTTCCACCTGCCACTCTTCCTGCCTAGAAAATTTCATAGTTGGTTACTTAGCTTTTACATGTAACATATTTAGTAGGTTTGGTGTATTTATGTGGAAGTATGTGTGAATATATATATAACAGCATTGAGAGTTGGGTATCC
This sequence comes from Neomonachus schauinslandi, assembly GCF_002201575.2. NCBI lineage: Eukaryota > Metazoa > Chordata > Mammalia > Carnivora > Phocidae > Neomonachus > Neomonachus schauinslandi. Next base: position 80,561,004 of record NC_058410.1, on the reverse strand, counting down.
TAGATCAATACTCCACTTAGAAAAAGTAAAACAAAACAAAAAAACCTCTGAAAAATATAGGAAATAGTCTTTTAAAATGAACTAAGTTGGCAAGTTAGTAAGTGAAGAATAATCAGTGTCCAAAGCTAAATGAAAGTAGGAAATTAGAAAGGTAAGTGGAGCATTGAAACTAGAGGGTAAATGGAGCACGGAAACTAAGTTTTACTTTGCAGATACTTGCCAAAACCAATGAGTTGGACCTTGTTTTCAGTCTCACAGGGTACAGCAATGACACAAGGCAGAGACCAGGGACCACTAAGAGTAGTCAGAGAACCTCCTCTACACAAAACAGGAACACTAAGAGCATATACCTTCAGTGTAAGGCTAAGTAAACATGCTGCTTCCATCCATCCTAAGAGAATCAAATCCAAGGATAGTTCTTGGATTTGAGCCTTGGTACTAAGTGGAGGGAGAGGAAACCTCCTGAGAATTCATAGCTAAAAGACAGCTCCAAACTGGTTTGTAGCTGGAATTCACACTACTTAGATGGTTGAGAAACAATAAATCACTAGGTTAACCAATTTAACGCAATTCTGAGCTGGTGTCCTAAAGTGCTTGGAAGAAGCAAATGTACATCATCTCAGGGAGAATCTACCTTCACCCCTGGCCTAAAAAACTCCCCACTGAAGAAGTTTTGAGAAATAGAAGTGGTCAGTCAAAAATCACAAAAGACCTGACGTGATGCTATCTGAGAAAATTAGTAGAAACAACATAAATCAGAATGAAATCTTCAAAAACTTTTTGTGCTGGCCTTATCAGACACACAATATATAAAATAGAATATTTATTATACTAAAAGATAGAAATGAAGTGATAGAAGAAGTAAATAAAAAAACAAGAGATGTTAAAAATGACCAAGCAGGGGTGCCTGGGTGGCTCAGTCATTAAGTGTCTGCCTTTGGCTCAGGTCGTGATCTCAGGGTCCTGGGATTGAGCCCCACATTGGGCTCCCTGCTCCGCGGGAAGCCTGCTTCTCCCTCTCCCACTCCCCCTGCTTGTGTTCCCTCTCTTGCTGTGTCTCTCTCTGTCAAATAAATAAATAAAATCTTAAAAAAAAAAAGACCAAGCAGACTTCAAAAGGAACATAATAGAATTCCTGGAAATAAAAATTAGTTGACATTAAAAATTCAGTGGATAGTTTTGAGAAAAGATTAGATGATGATGAAGAGAGAATTCATAAAAGACACATTTGAAGAAATTAAAATGGGCAATGAAAGACAAATAGATGGAAAATTTAAAAGAGAAATTAAGACTCATGGAATATAGAATGAAAATGTCCAAATATATTTAATAATGTAGGAGAAAAGGGAGGTCAAATAGGGCAGAAGAAAACCCCAAGAGCTAATAACCAGGAGTTTCCTGAAATGGGTTAAAGACATGAGTCCACAAACTCAGGCAGCTCTCAAATTCCAAGCAAAATAAGTGAACATATTGCAAAATTACAGAACATTGAGAATGAAACAAAAAGGTTTAGGAGCAGCTAGGAAAAAACCCAAAATAATTACCTTCAAGTAACAACTGGATTGGCATTTCACAACAGTTGAAGTAGAAGTGGATAATAGTTTCAATAAGCTGAGAGAAAAGATTGTAATTGTTAAACTGGAATTTGGTACACAGTGGAAGCATTTGTCAAGAGCAAGGCAAAATAGAGACCGAAAAAATGAAGCTTTTGTAACCAACAGAGATTGATTTCAAGTACAAGGAAAATTATTCTAGTTGTATATATACAAGTACTTTGGAATAAACCTAATGCAATATGAGCAAGAACTTTATGGAAAAAAAATCATAAAACTCTACTACTAGACATATACTAGACATTACCCCAAATCTATATAAAAATGGGATAGGAGACTCAGTTTTGAAAAGCCAATTGATCTATAGATTAATCTATAGTGCTAATGTAAATTGATCTATAGACTTAATGCAATCCCAACAAAAATTCCCACAGGTTCTCTGGTGGAATTTGATAAGCTGATCCATGTCTATAGAAATAAAAAAGTCTCCAAAGGGCCAAAACACCCCTGAAGAAGTATAGTGTGAAAATACTTGCATTACCAGATAAAAGAAAACTCATAAAAAATTAGAAAATGTGGTACTGGTGCAGTGATAGATAAAAAGGCCAATGTGTTTGATTGCAATGCATACATATTATGGAAACTTAATATATTAGCTTAATTTTGGTCCAAGCTAGCACAACAGCTAAGTGGGGGACATAAAGGACTTAAAAAATGATGTTGAAGCAATCAAAAAGTATACAGAAGTTGAAAGACTTCTATGTGAAAGGCAAAACTATAAAACCTTTGCAAGACAGTGTGACAGAATATATTTAAAACTCCCAGAGTAGTGAAAAATTACTTAAACAGGCCAAAACAAGAATATATCATAAAGGAAATGAAAGATGAATTTCACTAAATAAAAATTAAGAGCCTCTGTTCACCAACAAATGCTTTAAAACAAGGAGAAATGTATTCTACAGGGGGAAGAAAATATTTGCAGCACACAAACCAATGAAGGATTATAATTCAACTCAACAGATTCTATGACAAAAAGATAACCCAAAAGAAAAATGGGTCAAAGGCATGAATTAACATTTTCACAAAAGAGAAAACATGAATGGCCCATGAACATATGAAATTGTGCTCACCCTCATTAGTAATCATGAAAATGTAAGTTAAACCACAAGCAGATAGCGTTTTGCACAGGCTTGTAATTTTAAGGTGAAGATGGGGAGTGATGTGGATTCCGAAGGCATACTGCATGTAAGAAAGTTTGAGAGAGATTTGAGTGACTTTTACCCCTGCCTCAGGAGATATGGCCAAGAATGTTCAGGGCAAAAAAATGAGGGCAGATGAGAAGTCCAACACCAGGGAAATGAGCAAATAAGTGATGGTACACTCATATACTAGAGTACTAGAGAATCATAAATAATGAAGAATTAGAGCTATTAAGTACCAAAATTAGTGACTTGCTGGAAGAATTCAATGTCGTAACAAAAACAATGAATCATGGATCACTGCATCAAAAACTAATGATGTATTGTACGGTGACTAACATAATAAAATGAAATTTTTTAAAAAGAGCAAGTTATAGGGGCGCCTGGGTGGCTCAGATGGTTAAGCGTCTGCCTTCGGCTCAGGTCATGATCTCAGAGTCCTGGGATCGAGTCCTGCATCGGGCTCCCTGCTTCTTGGGAGCCTGCTTCTCCCTCTGCCTCTCTCTCTCTGTCTCTCATGAATAAATAAATAAAATCTTTAAAAAAAAAAAAAGAGCAAGTTATAGAAAAATATGACTCTATAATATTCAAAACCATATAAACTAAGCAACAGTATTATCTTAGGGGAATAAGAGCTATGTGGTTAAACTTTAAAGAAGAGCAAGGGAATGGTACACTCAGACGATTGTACTTAGCTCTGAGCAGGGAGTAACTGGAATGGGGTTGGGGAGGACATGAGGGGGCCCTCCAATGTACCATCTTCTTACTTAAATTAGGTAGTGGGTACACAAGTATTTGCCTCACTTTTCTTCATAACTCATATGCTTCTTATAAATATTCTTTCGTATCTAGTCAATATTTAATAAAAAAAAATGAAAACAAATTAAAGCAGAAGCAGTTTTGAAACAGTTGAACAAATCTTGATCGTCACATGAGATGTCCACAGATGTAATTTTCCCAGAGCTGGGCTCATTGCTTTCTGTGTGACCGCAGACTGCTAAGCCCCTTCACCAAGTGATGGTACTTCAGGTTCTTGGCTGAGGAGTCTCTGAGAGTTCTTAATCCCGACTTCAGTTAGGAGGTGGTCTTTGGCATACTTGTTAGCAAGAAGTTGACTCTGCGCTGTCACTTCTATATTGACCCAGAGGAAGAGGCACTTTGTACAGAATTTGTGTCTAAGTGTGTTGCTGTGGGATCCTCATGTTCCCCAGGCATGTGGGGCATTCACTGAGTCCTGGAGCTGACTCTGTGTCTTTCTGTCTTTGGGGTAGTGAGGACTCTCATCTTTCCAGTCAAGCATTTACAGTTACTTCACGAGAAATTTCTCTCTTTCTCTTCTAACCTAGAAATAATGAAAAAAACAAAAAACCAAGCAAATAACAACAGCATCAACAAAAAGCTACAGAGAACAAGTACTAAATGAAACAAAATAATCCTGAATTTTACTAATGAGGGCCAACAGAGCCTGTTTCTAATAATTTTATGTGAGGTTGTATTAAGAGCACTTGTCTGGGTTTTGGTTTCTGCTGTGCCTCTAACCATAGTTGCCTAAAATCGTAAAAGCCATAAACTTTCTTAATCAAAGTTTCTTGGTCTTTTGAGCATTTATTATCAACTAGACATTTTTTTTTTAAGATTGTATTTATTTATTTGACAGAGAGAGACACAGCAAGAGAGGGAACACAAGCAGGGGGGAGTGGGAGAGGGAGAAGCAGGCTTCCTGCCGAGCAGGGAGCCTCATGCGGGGCTTGATCCCAGTACCCTGGGATCATGACCTGAGCCGAAGGCAGACGCTTAGCAACTGAGCCACCCAGGCGCCTCTCAGCTAGACATTTTAAGTAACATATGTATAATCCTTAAAATTATTCTGTAATGTAGGAATTATTATTCCTGATCTATAAATGGGCCAACTATGGCTCAGGTTAGTTGTTTCAGAGTCAAGCAGCTTTAAATGGTAAAGTCAGAACTTGAGCCCGTTTCTGCTGGTGCCAATGTTAGACAGGTCCCTTCCATTTTATTTTCCTTCTTCTAGGGAGCCACGAAATACAGGGCTTTGGGATAAATCATTGCCCTCCATGGTTCCTTACAGCTCTGAATATTTATAGTGCATGCTCCTATCCTCATTTGACATTGTCTGGTTAACACCAATGTTGTAAATTGTTTCCACCTCCTTGTAACTGGAAGTATTGAAGACAACCATGCACAGGCCAGAGCTTTTCCACTGGAGAACTCATTTTTCATGCTGAGGTATCAACAACCAACCTAGCTGTTTTCAGCTACCTTTCGGAGGAGGTTAGAAGATATTTTTTCTCTCATTTGACTATTCTGAACTTGAAGAACCCAGAAGGAAGTCTAGTATTTCTAAATTAAGAAGGATTTGGTTTGCCACATTTTTAGAGTGAAAGAAACAATCTGGGAGATAGGTTTTGGTCACAAAAGAGTTTTGATATCTCTGGGACATTTAGTATTTAATTGAGAAAATCAAAACAACCCTTGAAATTAAGATTCCATTGTTGCAAATTTTATTCAGACATCTTTGCTTTGGAAAGTTAGGGTTTGCAAGGGGAAGGGGAGACATTTTGATTGCTAATATAACTTAGAGAAGCCCGTGTTAGGGTGCCATTTCATTCTCTCGGAATGGCAATTTGGTTATGGAGATTGTCCTACAGAAAAATTCCATTCATTTGATTTGTTTAAATTTCGGTGGAGGCATCGTATGCCCAGAAATGCTCTGATTTAGTTTTCTAATGTATGGAAAGTAGGGCAACTCTACATCTATTTCAGAGGCTGAAGTAAAGAGTAATTAATTTCTTAAAAACACATTCTTAAAAATGTATCTGCCTTTCCACTGAAACATAGATGTCTGTTTATACTTCCTTTGGAGCAAGTAACAATTTGGAATGTAATGCAAGTAATGGTTTGGAATTAAAGAGTCTAGACTCACACTCTTGCTCTGTGACCACATGGGTCACCTCAACACTCTGAGCCTCTTTTTGCATCTGTATCATGGATTTGCTTATGTCTAACTTTCAGGTTTTTTTCCAAGGTCTGATTTAGAAAATGTTTGCAAAGTGCTTGGCACGTAAGAAGCACCTTCCAAAGGGTTGTCGGTATTACCTTTACTATTGTTGCATTGTTGTTGTTGTTATTATTGAAATGTACCCCTTCTCTCAGGAAGTTTTGCATGTTTTCGTATTAACTGTAGGAAAGTGTTGAGTACCTGGGCTGTAAAACTGCTCTGGTCTAGACATTTTTGGGGAGTTCAGACTATCGTATGGCCTCATATTTTAAAAAAGATGTCAAGAATGTCAGGGGCCTGTGATTCAGCCACTCCTCCACTCTCCCACTGTGTCCTTTAATACTGGCTTTTGCATTAATTCAAACAGAAGCATCTGCAGGGTTTTCTTTTCTGCTCACTTCCCCACAGTAGCAGGGTGAAGCCCCTTTGTGTAGTCTATGTGATTTGAAAGTCATTATTTCTTTTGAATTGGACTAAAGCAGTAAAAGATCGTTATAAGAATTTCAGGTTCTGTCTGTAAACTACTGTCATCGTACTTCCCCAAATGATTTTTATTTTTATCATAAGAAAGGACTGAGTTTTAATCATGTTCTCTAAGAAAATGGGAAGTGAACATATTTGAAAGAGAAGAGGCATAGAAGATTTTGTATCTGTATAGATACACATGTATTTTATATATGTAAAAAATACCTTTTGATACCTTAAATATTTTGGAGAACACTCATCCTAAAAATAATGCTGACCTTTTAACTGAAATATACTAACAAAGGGAAAGAAGTATTTACTAATGACTACATTTCAGGGTAAGCAAAGCACAGTGCGGGGAATGGGTACAGCAGTGTAGCAAGAAAAAACAAAAAAGAAATGAAATCCCACTCAATTCCATTTGATCCACAAGCATATTCTAAGTGGCTACAAAGGATATGGAAATGTAATACGTGCTTTCCAGGTGTTTCCAGTCAAGATAGAGGAGACAAAATTGTAATACAGTAAGCTAATCTATGGGTAGTAGGGTCAATTACTGGAAGACTCTGGTAAGAAGTCACCACGACAGAGAGAAGGAAGTGGTAGACACTAGTGTGGTGGAGGAAAGAAGAGGTTCACCTTTCTTGAAGTGTGGCTATTTGACTGGTGCGATAGAAGGACCACTGAAGCATCTTAAGAACTTAAACTTTCTAGGCTTCAACTCAGTCATCTCTAAGACGAAGGAGTTCACCTGAATGAGATCTAAGGTCACTTTTAGCTTTAAAATAATGTTCTGCGAAATAGGGGATGTTGGGGAGCAGGTAGTGACTCATTTGATTCTCAATGAGAGTTGATTAACTCAGTTTTAATCTCTATTTCTTAGAATTCCAATGTAAATTTCTTAGCCCCTGTTTTATTAATTTGTATACAAGTCTCAAAGACCAAATTAAGATTGAAAACATTTTAATTCAAAGTCTTCACAATAGAATCCATTTGGGAAAATGCAAATAGCCTGATTTTTGAAGTCAGGTAAAGCTATGTTCAGATCCTAGCTCTCCTATTTATTGGGGGGAAGTCACAGCATCTTGATGTGGGATCCCTGGACCAGCAGCATCACCAGGGAACTTGAATCATATAAATTCTCAGGCCCCAGCCCAGCTTCGTAAACAGAGACACTCAGGGGAGAACCTGGCAATCTTATTTTCCAACAAGCCCACCAGGTAATATTGGTGTACCCTAGCATATGAGAACTGCTTATGTGTGATGTGGAATTGATGATTTCCCTTTCCATGTAAGAATAAGAATAACAATTTATACAGTAGTTGTCAGGCTTTAATGCCATAGTATACATTACTTGGCACATCATGGGTCCTCTACAGATTATAATCATTCTTTTTATTATCTCACTAACATTATAGTAACCATTGCTATTTTCAGGAAGAATTGAGGACTATACCTAGGTTAGTGCTTCTTTGCACTGCTTACAAACTTAAATTTAAGTTTGGTGAAGCAAAGTGACATTGTCCAGAAGTCCTGTCTAGAAAACACAATATATCGGGTGATTGTTTAGTCTTTCATGCTATTGGTGTGGAGCACAGAGCATGTCTGGCATTCATCCTTTACTGTGGGGGCAAAGAAAAGCACTTGAGAGAGTGTGCTCTGGGGGGCAGCGTTCCGTGTCATCGTTTACTGTGATGAAGCAAGTCCTGGGACTTTAATGAGCCTCAGTTTTCTCATCTGCAAAAATGGAGTCATAGGGTCTCCCCACTAGGTTGTTGTGATAACCTGATGAAATACAAATTGGTTAAAGCCCTTTGTAAAACACACATTGGCTAACACATCCAAGTTCAAGTTCGACAGAGTGAGATCATCATTCATTCATTGCATTTAACAAATATTTATTGAACACTTAGAATATGGAAGACATTTTGCCCGAAAATACTGCCCAGAAATAGACAGAACCTGCCCTTCAGTTGAGTAATGGCATAAATATTTGTGACTTTTTCATTCATGAAGCTAATGAATAGTCTCTGTAGAAAATGGATTTGTTCCAGGAATGCTTTACCTCTTGGGAAAGCTGAACTTTAAAGGCTCCAAATTTGATACAGATGACATGAAATGACAAGTCATAAACATAATTTGGTACAGACTTTTCAGGAAAGCAATTAATCAATATGTATTCAAGGTCATTTGAATTATATAACCTTTGATTAATTTCATTTCTATGATTCCTGGAAGCTATCCTAAGGAAAAATATTCCAGGAGGTATAACAAAGATTTATGTAAGAGGTGCTTATTGTTCTATTTGCAATAGTGAAAAATTAGAAATAATGTCTAACAACAAAGGAATAATAAGTTGTGACTGAACTCAAGGGTATTGCTGCTTGGGGTGCATTAAGTTGAACATAACCCAAGGAAGTGTTGAAAGCAAAGAAATTTTGTTGTTTGTTACTAGTAAGGAGACAGGGAGATGGCTCTCAAAACACCGTCTCCTCTAACACAAACTTCAGAGCCACTTTATACTGCCGGCTGGCAACCTTTTGGCCAGTTATTCTTACAATTATGAAGTAAAAAACCTTTGTAATCTTTCAAGCATGACTTAAAAGGGGCTTGCTTAACTCTGCAATTTCCCAAGAACATTGATGATTTTCTTTGTTCCCCAGCATCTGCCCTGTGGAGCAAGTTGGTGGGCTTCCCAGGAACAGGGCTGTTCTTAAGGACTGGGGATGCGGGGAGTGGTTTATTTTTCATTGCTCACTGCAGTCCCTGATGACCTTATCCCTAACTAACAAAGTGAGTTGTGTTAACATGCATGATGGAATACTACGTATATTTAATATATAATTAATTAATTGTGGCTAAAATACTCACAATGGAATATTACCTAAAAAATAAAATCATGATAGATATATTCAGAATGATTCCAATGAAAGAACATACGTTCAAAGAATAAACACTTAAAGGAAATGGACTAAAAGTCCTTGGGAAAATGGCAAAGAAATGGACCAAAATAGGTCCTTTAATGAGTTATTTCATACTTTATTGAATTTTATAAATTTTCTAAATTGAACATATTTTTCTTTTATAATCAAAAGTTCCCTGCACACACCCCTTTCATAGGATGTATGAGAGAAGCATGATCTCTTGCCTTAACTTGCTAGTTTTTAAAGGGACAATCAGGAACTGTTAAAGGATAGATGTATTACATCTCTTATATGTAAGTATGGTAAGTGTTTAGATATGATATGTAAATGGAGGATATCTCTTTTAATTTAGCAATCGAGTCAGTAACTCAGAGAAGCAGTTACCCATTTTGATAAATGTCATATATATTTTGCAAATACAGCAGTCCCCCTCACAGGTGAGCTTCAGGTAAAGTAATCCTTTCTTAGGTCTGGAATTCACCTAACCAGTTTAACACCTCTACCCTCCCTGTGATTTCCTGGTCTTGCAGTGTTATTGCATGGAGAGTCTGTTAGCAGGAATATGCTCAAGATCCTTGGGCAACCCTTCAAGAGGATTATTTAGGCACAGGAGGGTAGAATAATGACACATTTTAACACAATGACTCAACTTACACATTTTAATTCTCCTAGACTTTGAGGTGGGCATAGTGAAAGCTCACTTGCAAAGAAGTACTGAAAGTTACAAAAATTTTTTAAGAAAGTGATTTTAATCAAAATAGTATCACTTAGCAAAATCAAACCAGTAAACCAGGCTTATTTCTGTGTTTGCTGAGGTTCATCTGATGTTAACTCTTGAAATATTTTTTAGGCAATGGAGCATAGTTTTTGAGTCAGAAAAGATTCTGTTTTGAATCCTATCTTTCTCACTTTAGATCTTTGACAAGTCATTTATTCTTGTATGTCAATTTATCATGAATAAAATGGGAATATTAATGCCTATCTTACAGAGTAATTTTGCGAATAAACTGTTAGTTAAGAGTATACATGCTAAGTGCCTTGCACAGTGTGGCACATTCTACTTACCAAACATGTTATAGCTGTTACTATTTTATTTTTATTGTAAGAAAAGCTCTCATGTATATTGTTTTTCTATCTTCTGGAGGTTGGTAAATATTTGCATCATTATAATGAGAGCCAAAACACCAACTCAGGCACAACTAATAAATAGCAAGGATATCTTTTCTGCATGTCATCTCTGTTCTGTGTTATCTCAGCTAATGTTGCTCTGTAAATTTGAAATGCTCAATTTACTTATCCCATTTCCTCTAAAATACCGTCTGTATATTCTTCCGCACAGCTCATGATTTTTATTGTCTGTATCCTATAGAAAACATTAGCCAGAGGAAAAGAAACCAAGACCTCCAATAAACGTTTGGTACCTATGGCACGGATTTTGAAAATATCTCAGCAGTTTCTGCTTTTTCTAGCATCTGACTATTCTTCCCAGTACATCATTTATGAACACACACACACACATGCATGCATGCATATATATAATATTTTCAGCTGTCACTTAGGGGAGCATGAAGCTGGAAATATGAGTCTCAGGATGAATTCCAGTAAACAGCTTGCCCACGGATTGTTCCAGGAACTAATTTGTCTCTATTTGGAAACTATTTGGAATCTCTGTACAGGGTCTTGGATGCATTTGAAAAGAGAGCAGTCTAAAGGCACTTACCCCTTGAAATAAAAAAAGGTATACAAATATATTCGTTTGTTTTAAATCCATGTTCATATCTCTCTCTGGTGTAGTCATCTGATTCATTCTTTGCCCTTTTATACTGACAAAAAGCTCTGCTCAGGAAGCTGGGATGGGGTTTGGTTGCAGCACCGAACTCTGGGTATGTCATGGATGAAGAACAGGACCCACCTTCATGCTGATACTGAGACTGTGATTTTCACTTGAGGCCATTGCTTTGGGTCCCACCAGTGTGTGAAACTGACTCAAATGTTCACTTTGATCCAAAGCCTTGGCTAAAAAAGAGAAGCACTGGCCCTTTTTACCATGCACAGGTGACGAAAATTTCATTTTTTATTTCTGTTTCTCAAAGGCCACTGTTACTTTGTGATGTTGGAAGCTGGTTTTCTTTTTCTGACCTCTTTGCCAGAGATGGGATATTTTATTTTATCACGAAGCACTTAGGACAATAATGATGGCAGTAACATTCACAGCAAATTTTACAGGTTCCAAATTGCTTTTGCAGATGGTTTGTCATGGTGGTTGCATCATTTCCCCACAGTGCCCACTCAGGAGCACGGTGTGATTTGCATTTCAAATTTGGTTGGAAGTTTAGGCCCCTGACACAATGGAAAGGCCCCTGACAAAATGGAAAGTTACTCGTCCAAAGAAAGGCTGCTTTTGTGATGGTGTTTTAATTTTTGCTCTTGTTGTTACAGTAATTTGAATAAAGCTGGCTCTGGCCTCCCAGCTTTCAGCTCTCAGGATTTGGGCCCCTGTGTGGATTTCCGTGATACACTCACACACCTGATCACTCTCCAGGCTTCTCGTTGGTGTGAAGTGTCGCAGAGACACCACAAAGCCGCACGAGATCACGCATGGGCCTTCAGAGGCTCATTCCTTCCCTGTGCTTCCTTTATCTGACATGCTACCTCCCTTTTCTTTTCATAATGCCTCTTGCATCCTTCCACTCTTTTATTCATACCATTGCCATCCACACAGCCCAGGCTGCTTCCTTTGTGCTCCTGCTAAAGAGCATGTGCCCAGATGGACTGAACCGCTGAAGAAACGGGGCCTGATCCATGTGCTCAGACACACTTGTCCTTGACTCTAGGATGTACATTTTTCCCAGAAGCCAGGAAAATTTCAGTTTCCCATCATGAAAGTCTCAAATCTGCTATGAACTACAAGTGGCCCATTCTCCGCAGCCCCCCCCGGCTTTCACGCACCATCTTTCCTCCCCACTCTCACTTTCTCTCTGTGTCAAGCACTCTCCTTAGCCAGCTGCCCGTTTCCTTGTCTACTTGAGACCTGCTGGAGCTGACAGGGCCCTGGCAAGTTGCCTAAATTTATCCCTGTGGATTTCTGAACTCTCTTCGCTTCTGATGTTTTCCAGAGTTACAGAGCCACTCAGTTGCAAACTCTTTCCTGTGCCTCATGCTGGTGGACTATTTCCCACTCTGCTCACTGCTTTCTACTGTGGTAGCTACAAGGAATGTTTTGAGTGGTAGGACTGTGAGAGGAGCAATAAGAATCAGGCTTTTATAAAAAAAATATTTTTTGAAGTCGTCTTCCCTTTAGTGCTATTGGCCAGATTACCACTTAATCAATAAGAGACAAGACTTTTTTTTTTTTTTTTTTGGTCTGGGCCATATTTACAGAAATAGCCATAGTGGGGCTCTGTAAAGAACCTTTAGAAAGTTGGCTGAATTTCAGTCATATAAATCATTATATCATACTTTTATTCTATTTTGGTTTATTGTAATTAACCCATTTTGTCTCACAAACAGTCTCTCGCTTTTGTTTTCAACAATGAAGTGTGAGGAGTTCACATAATCTGGAAAGAGGAATAAATCAGATCCCGGAGCTCAGCATTTGAGTGAATGAATGTCCTGTGCTGCTTACCAGTATGGAGACATTTCCGTCACAAGCTGGAGAGGTCACACCAGGACTCATCTTCTCAGGAGTTGTGTCTGGAAGGCAGCCCTTGGTATCTCTGTTTGGAAAGTAAGGGTTAAGAAGACCACCATGATACCCTGGCCAGAATATTCTAATTTGGGGACCTTATGAGACCGAGGACAATAATTGGCCAAATCTGGGATATTTATATTTGCCCTCATGGAGCAAATGAGTTGCATTTACTTTGTGTCAGGTGAATCCTGGCTTTGCTACTCCTAGCTATAGCTCTGCAAACCTGGCTGAGTGAGGTAACCTCTGTGAGTTTTATTTTCCTTACGGTGCAGGAGGTGGCAGGGGTGGTGGTATGATAATGCAGGCAGCCGTACAACTGTAGAATCAAGTGAGGGAGTGTATTTGAAAGCACTTGATAAAGTGTAAAGCTTCACACTATATAAATATATATACCCACACATATATATATAGCATTATGTTATTAACAAACTGTATAAATGTATTCATTTTTATTTAATCATATTTCAGTCATAGAGTTTGGTTATAAAGCATAACTATTTCATGTTTTTGTAAGCTTTGGTGAGTTTTTAGCTCTGCTTTAACCTGAGAGTTCTTTTTTAACCTGTAATTTATCTTGTACAGGGTTCTGTGAACTAGCTTAGTGAGGCCACGTGTACTAAAGGGGTCATTCTTCATTGGATCTCTATTTGTTACGAGTGGTTGATGAGCTATTCTATGTTCTTTGAGTTCTAGGTGAATGCAGATGATTTTCATTGGTCTTTTATTACTTCAAAGTCGTAAGCATCGAAGGAGTTCAAAAGTAAAGTTTATACAATCAGTATAATATGAAGTTATTCATGCATACACTTCAACTCTCCTTGTACAAATAAAACCTGAGTATTTATTGTTCTCACATAGTATTAAAGCTTGTTGTATTAATTTTCTAACAGATTCAAACCCATATATTTCCTTGAAATGTATTACATATTTTCTCCATTACCCACATTTCAAAAATTTTTAGGCTCTACCACTTCTGTCTCAAAGGCATTGTTACAAGGGGAAAAAATGTAGAATTATTGCAAAACATACTTCCAGGAAATTCCTTATGCTTGTCAGTTGATAATATGTATTACCCCTTTGTATATTCATATGATGAGAATTTAGATAGCCTGGATTTAGACAAAGTGTCTTTTTTACAACAGTGCTTAAAATTCAAAGATTTCATACATTCTTCTGGTAGCTCTCTAATAATGAAGTGTCATCACAGGTTTCCATTTCTAAGCCCAGTATGGGAGAGATTGTGTATGTCTGTGTCACATTAAGTTTACAACCTGGCAAACTACAACCAGAACAATGAATATGACCACTTCTATTATACTATGGTAAAAGGAAACACCCTTTGCCATGTCCACTTAAAAGTGGTTGACAATGGTCTCAAGTGTTCTTATACATCCAGTGCTAAAGGATGGACAGGGAAAAGACTTTAGCCTTAGACAGACTTGGGTTGGAATTCTTGGTTTGTCACACTGAGGCCCAATTTCCTCATATTTACAATTCACTGTAAGTGAAATACTGTATATGAAGCATCAGTGCACACTGCCTACCAAAAAAAAGGTGACACTTAACCAATGGTAGATTTTTCTTTCCTGAGAATTCCCAAATAAATTGTTATTGTTAGCCCCAGGATGAAGATGAGAAAGTTGTGTTTATGTGTGAAGGAACAGCATCTGTGAGTAGGAAGGAGAATGAATCTTGAGTGGCACCTGCTGAGCTGGGTGACTGGCCATTCTAGAAGATACCATTCTCTCCCCTCCCCCAACCAGGTATGAAAGCTCCCTGTCTGGTCCCATGAGTACTACTGTTGATAGTTATTGATGCATTCTATGTGAGTACCATGTGATAGCAGTCAACTATCCCTTTTGTTAACCAGGAAAACCAAATGAGAACTAGCGTTCTATGCCCATTTATGTTCAAACTTCAGCTGAAAATAATCAAATGTAATAGCTTAATTTATAGAATTCATCGTGGTATGATTAGAATTCTCCTACTCCTTCACAACTATGATCTAGCTCTTATTAGATCTAGTTAATCCAGGAAGCTCTGAAAAATAGTCTCATTATTGATCTTAGTGCTTAAAAGGAATCCTTTAATTTTCAAAGAAAAAAAAACTTTCTGAAAGTTCTAAGTTTTATTTGCAACCTATGGAGCCCTGGTTGTCCTCTTAGCCTTATGTAGTTGATAGTTCTTACTGTTCATTATTACAGAAAATTGCATCCATAAGAGCAGTGTGATAGTGGGATGGGATGGCTTTCTCCTTCAGTGTGGGAAAAATCTTCAAAAAAAAAAATTATTAAAGCTCTTTTGTTTTGGGTACATTCATTGTAAAAGGATGGATACTTTTCATTTTAAATTAAAAGTACATATTTGAAGAACAATACAAATTTCTATTTTGATGAAATGTAACAAAACAGAAGTTTTCTTTACTTCTTTTGAGATCACTGAACTAAATGGAATATTTTTGAAAGATACAATAGAATGACTAATTTGCTTGCACTTAGCTATATGGCAGGACTTCTTATACTCTTAAGTTTCGAAAACTAAGTATACACAGGATGAAAACTCTAGGACTCTTTATTTTATGTGCCAACACCCTATAGAGTAAGGATGTTTACATTAAATAACAATTCTATCAAATATGGCTATCAAATGATATTTAATTGTTGTACATACATCTATGTTCCCCAGTGGACTACACAGAGATTACATATTTCATATACTGTGTATTCTCAGTTCTAACACAATATTAGGTATTTTAATAGGATTTTAATATTAGGTATTTAATAGGATTTTAATGGAAAACATCAGAAGCGAAGAGAGTTCAGAAATCCACAGGGATAAATTTAGGCAACTTGCCAGGGCCCTATCAGCTCCAGCAGGTCTCTCCCTTATGTCCTCTAGTACCTTCTACTGGCTCACCCCTGTACTTAAAAATTGTCCTGTCTTTTGTTTCAGCAGAGTTGAGTTCAATCTCCCCTATTGGAATAATCTTGAATAAAATCTTCCTTGTCTGTTTAACTCTGTCCAGTGAAGTTTTTCTCTGACAGCCTAGAATATTTATTGTGTCAGGGGAGCTCATCTTTACAAAAGAATGTTAGTTAATAAATGAAGAAGGAGTGATAGAATTAGACAGTTGCCATGTTGTGACTCTCAGTGTAATAACTGTTTAGCCAAAGATCAATGGATGCTGTAACCATTAGGTGAGCCACCTAATGGTTATGAGCCACCCTGCCTTTTAATAGGATTTTAAATTATCTGGTTTAAATAATTATGATGTGCTATAAATGTGGGTAAAGGGCACCATATATATTGATTAAGAAAAACTTTTATTAGGCAAGGGCTGGGGTGCCTGGGTGGCTGATTGGGTTAAGTGTCTGCCTTCGGCTCAGGTCATGATCCTGGGGTCCTGGGATCGCACCCCACATTGGGCTCCCTGCTCAGCGGAGGGTCTGCTTCTCCCTCACCCTCTGCCTGCCACTCTGCCTACTGGTTCTCTCTCTCTGTGTCAAATAAATAAAATAGTAAAAAAAAAAATAACTAGGCAAGGGCAGCATTTTCTTTGATATATACACCTAGAGGTGAATTGAGCTGAAAATTTAAAAATTTAAATTTAAAATTTAAAAATTTAAACTTAATTCGTATTTGGAGTATTTATTTAGATAAGTTAAAATATATTTATGTTTATAAATTCTCAGTTCAGTATTTCAGGAATAAAATAAAACATAGTATGGACTATGTCTCTAGTATTTTAATAATGCTATCAAATAAGAATTAAAAATGTAGTTAGAAAAATACAATCCTGAAAACAAGTGTATGTGCATCATGATTATGAATCCAAGGGAGTTCCTGATTTTTCTTTTCACTGGGATGTTTAGAGATTACGTAGAAAATGTAAAAGATTATACATGGTCTATTTTTATACCAGAAGCAACTCTACCAAGTGAAAACTTAGAATTCTAATTTCAGTTGCCAGCTGGCTCTGCCTGACTGGGAGCATTTTTTGAGGTTTGAAACTTTTCTTCCAGTTTATACTGTAATGAATGGGAAAAGCTGTGATTTTTATTGAAGCCTCTGCTGTTTGTTGGAACAACTTTACACAAATGGAGTATTAGGCAGGCAGGATCAATCTGGAGCTTTCAGTTCGGGTTCAGTTCAGTTCAGTTCAGTTCAGACTCCCCGCTGAGCAGGGAGCTTAATGTGGGACTCGATCCCAGGACCCTGGGATCATGACCTGAAAACTGGATTTGATCCAGTTCTAATAAATAAAATCTGAAGGCCATTTATTACAAGTTCTTTTGTACAGACTTTTAAGGCTTATTTCACTATTCCTAAAGCACAAATTTATGAAACCAGGTTAAAATGGTGAAACAGATTCTGGATACCACAACTTCCTAAGTATTTTCTACATTTCATTTTACTTTAGGGCATTGAATAGGTGCTTTATATTTGGGGAAAGGTAGATTTCAAAATTTACACCAAATATATGGTTCTTTGAATATACTGGTTAAGTTTTTTTTTAATTTTTTTTTATTATTATGTTATGTTAATCACCATACATTACATCATTAGTTTTTGATGTAGTGTTCCATGATTCATTATTTGCATATAACACCCAGTGCTCCATGCAGAACGTGCCCTCTTTAATACCCATCACCATACTGGTTAAGTTTTTAATAGTTGCTAATTAATATTGATAAATATAATTAAAGATTTTAAAAAGATTATTATCCTCATATCTTCTTGAGTTGATTTGATGAAAACAGATGTAAAGCATAGGCTTATGATACAGTCCTAATAAAACAGAAAATATGACATGTACTAGATTTAAGGAAGAATAACTTATTATACATTTGGTCAGTGGTACCAGTGCTTCTATTTTCTGTGACATCTATGTTTACCAGTATGTTTGAGACTTCTAGTTACCTGCTCAGTAGCCACTTTCATCTTTTAAAAATAGTAACAAATTCCTGACTTTTCTAGGCAGGAACGTGCTCCACTAAGAAACCATATTTCTCAATCTTCCTTATAGCTAGACGTGGCCAGTAACTTATTAATAAAATTTATTGGGTGGTTCTAAGGCTACCTAACTGAAAATCAGATAATTGGCATGTTTTGTTTCCCTCTTTATTTTTTTTTAAGACTTTATTTATTTATTTGACAGAGACACAGCGAGAGAGGAAACACAAGCAGGGGGAGTGGGAGAGGGAGAAGCAGGCCTCCCGCAGAGCAGGGAGCCCAACGCAGGGCTCGATCCCAGGACTCTGGGATCATGACCTGAGCCGAAGGCAGATGCTTAATGACTGAGCTACCCAGACACCCTTGTTTCCCTCTTAAAATTATCTCCCTCCTGTTACCTGCAAGTGCCAATGATGATTGGAACTCCAGCAGTCATTTTGGGCCAAGGAATGACTTTGAAAATGGAGGTCGTGTGTTTTATGTCATGGGAAAGTACAAGATCAGTTGTTCCCTCAACTTGACTAAATTTTATTTATTTATTTTAAGATTTTATTTATTTATTTGTCGGAGAGAGAAAGAGAGAGAGGGAGAGAGAGAGAACGCACAAGCAGGGAGAATGTCAGGCCGAGGGAGAAGCAGACTCCCCGCTGAGCAGGGAGCTTGATGTGGGACTCCATCCCAGGACCCTGGGATCATGACCTGAGCCGAAGGCAGATGCTCAACCAACTGAGCCACCCAGGTGCCCCTAGACTAAACTTTAGATAGGTTTTTTCCCGACTATAGGACCATTGCATCCCTTTCCTTACAGCATTTACTTTAGAAAACTTTCAACTGTAAATTCTTTCTTTGGTCCACTGAGATATAAATCTTATCCCATTTCCATTGTCAGATTTACAAACCAGGAATGTTACTCTCAAGGACCAGGGAACAATCCCTTTAAAATGTAATAATCAAGACAGATATCTATCCTATCTCCCAATCTCTGTGGAAGGGAAGGCAGGGGTCTAACTAACTAGCTAACTAAGTTATAATTAGGAAACACAGATGACCTGATCACATTGACCAACCACCTCCCCCTGGCCCTTATGTCCTCTAGTACCTTCTACTGGCTCACCCCTGTACTTAAAAATTGTCCTGTCTTTTGTTTCAGCAGAGTTGAGTTCAATCTTCCCTATTGGAATAATCTTGAATAAAATCTTCCTTGTCTGTTTAACTCTGTCCAGTGAAGTTTTTCTCTGACAGCCTAGAATATTTATTGTATCAGGGGAGCTCATCTTTACAAAAGAATGTTAGTTAATAAATGAAGAAGGAGTGATAGAATTAGACAGTTGCCATGTTGTGACTCTCAGCGTAATAACTGTTTAGCCAAAGATCATCAATGGATACTGTAACCATTAGGTGAAAAGTTGTAAGGGAACAGGATATTTCAGCATGGTGCCAAACTAATACTATTCAGGACACTTATAAATTGCAAAGAAACAATGCACCATTACAATAGAGAGATCTGGCAATTGTTGGAAGGTAGAGAGACTATAAAGTATCCTACAAACTGAGAAGGTGCTTTGAGACCAAAAATCAAAGCAGGCAACTCCATACAGTTTACACAGAGTTTTATTCAGGGTAACTTACTGACAGGAAAGATGAAGTGGATGGTGGATCAGACAGCTGTGCAGCTATTCTGTGCAAAGTCCGGACCTTAGTCTACAGATTTTATAGAGTGAGGGGACATGCAGAAGGACCCTGTAATGAGATCGAAGGGTTCACATGCACTTCAAAGGGTTTGCATACACCTAATCGACAGCTAACGTTTAATTAGATCTTATGGTGCTGTCTGTGCATCAGGAAGGGGAAAGACTGTCATCTTTAACAGATTCATAGGAGGACAAAGCAAGCCTCATCTCATCCCCACCTTGGTGTGGAGAGAGAGAATCCCAAGCAGGCTCCATGCTGATCTGACACTGGGCCAGATCCCACAACCCCAAGATCAGGATCTTCATGAGCTAAAATCAAGAGTTGGATGCTCAACAGCCACCCAGGCGCTCCAGTAACCTATTATTATTTTTTTAATGAAAATATCTTTCAGAAGGTAGAAAGACTAATTAGAAAAGTGAATATTTTCCTTTGATCTTCATAATTAGAATATGGTAGAGTCCAAAGATAAAAGGGGCCTGCATTTTTTGTGCTGCTTGTAATTGCTATATCTAGACTACAAAACTATGGATTTATTTTTATGTGATAAAGAAATGAACTTCTTTCTTACATAAGGCACTATAGCTTGGAGTTTCAGTTATATGAAATTGAAATTGATATGAACAGTAAGTTTGGGAATCTAAATCATAGTCATCTAAATCAGCAAAAATTATAAGAACATTCTCTGCCACATTGAACAAACTCTGTTCTCCATTTAGGTGAGGCAAAGCCACTGCACGGAAGGAGTGGGTGGATAAAATCTACTTATACATATTTAAAACTGAACAGTCCCAAAATAATGCAGGTTTGTATATTGATCACATAATCAAAAAAACTAATTAGCATCACATGAAAAAAATATAATGAATAATAAATGAGTAGCTAGATGTCCTTGAAAACATAAAATCTTAGAAATATAAAAGAAACAAAAAGATTTTAAGCCCAACCTTCTCTTCCTACAAATATGAAGGCTATATTTCTAGGAAGTAGAGTGACTTCCCCAAGGTTATACAACTCATTAGTAGAATAGTTGGAACTAAAACTCAAGCCTTCATGTTCTCAACAGTGTTCTTTTTCCACTACCAGGTATAGATAACTGAAGAAGTAAACAAGTCCTAAAGGAGTTGAATCTACTTTAGACATTCTATTGAAGTAATAAAAAGAGACCATAAGTCAGAAGAATTTCCCTATGGCTTAGATGGCACTTGAATGGGATTTTGAAAATGAAGATAAAAATATTTTCAACATTGGCAGTAAATTAACTTTATTAGTTTTTTAAAGGCGAGTAGGTATTTGATGATACCTTTCTTACCCAATGATTACTTTCTCTGCTATTTATTTTCTGGGAACAAAATTCTCTGTCAAGGCTAACAAACTACTACTCAAATACCTTTAAGGTCTTCCTTGCCTGTCTTCCTCCAATTTCATGTTCTTAATGCATGCATTGATAACGCATGGTTTAAATGTTATTACTTACTGTTTTGGGACTGTCAAGAATTTACCATTTGGGATAGGGTTTACCTTGGAATAGATATTGAAACAAAAATCAATCACATGTACTGTGACTTGAGATCTTTCACTATTTACCACACATTTGTATAGCATGGAAAATTTAATATAGAAGACAAGTGGGAGAAAACTGTCTCATGCAGTGTGGCCCAAAGCAGCATCTCTCACTCCTTACACATTCCCCTGTCTTATAATTCTAGTGCCTTCAATCCAACATGTATAAGAACGACATTTCCAGCATCTTTTAAAATTGAGGTCTTAAAAAATGCATTATTACAAACAATTCACCATAAGAATGCTGCGTTACATATGCATAATTTTGCAACTTAGTAATTTAATTTGTACATTAATTCCTTAGTATCAAATATGTAACTATGTATAATTTTGTAGCATTCCCCTTAAATAATTAAGAGCTCTATTAAGAGCTCAATTGGCCTCTCCTAACTTAATGGAGTTTTTAATTTTAATTTAATTAAAATTAATTTAATTTTAATTTTCCTGTTACTTATAAGAGGAATGGAATAGATCTATTTTGAGATGTATTTAGAACTATGTTCAAATGTTTCCATTCTGTTACACTAAGTAAAATGGTTGGGATTCCAATAGATAAGAGAATCAGAATCTCATAAAAGACAATTGTCAGGGCACCCCGGTGGCTCAGTCCATTAAGCTCCTGCCTTTGGCTCAGGTCATGATCTCAGGGTCCTGGGAGTGAGCCCGCATCAGGCTCCCTGCTCAGCGGGGAGCCTCTTCTCCCTCTCCCCCTGCCTCTCCCTCTGTCTCTCCCTCTGCCTCTCCCTCCGCTGGTGCTCTCTTTCACTTGCTCACTCTCCCTCTCTCAAATAAATAGATAAAATCTTAAAAAAAAGACAGTTTTCAAATTTATCTAATGTTTTCCTCCTTTCCTCCTCTCCACTTGATGTCCAAGCTATAGGCCACAAAAAGGGCATACAGATTGAGGGTTTTGAAGCTGGAAATATTATCAGGGAAAGAGGTTAGACATGGTTTCTTAAGATTAGTCCAAATTCACTTTTTTTTCCATGGTATATGTTTTCATTTGCCTGTACTAACATGAGGATGTATCTTCAGAATGTCAGAATATACAAAATTATATACTTATTTATTTAAACTCTCAGATACTAATCACATTTATGAATAATTTCTAAGTTAGCAAAGCAAATTTTTGCTGACTGAGAAACAGTGATATTGCTTGGAAGTCAACAAGAGAGATGAAAAAATGTTATATATATATATATATATATATTTTGAGAAAATAATATGAATTTTTTAGCTAAGAATATACACAAAAAGTTTTGTAAGCTGTAACTGTTTAAAT
This sequence comes from Neomonachus schauinslandi, assembly GCF_002201575.2. Classification (NCBI taxonomy): domain Eukaryota; kingdom Metazoa; phylum Chordata; class Mammalia; order Carnivora; family Phocidae; genus Neomonachus; species Neomonachus schauinslandi. Next base: position 80,538,666 of record NC_058410.1, on the reverse strand, counting down.
ACTTTTTTCAATGTAAGCTGGTGCAGCCGCTCTGGAAAACAGTATGGAGGTTCCTCAAAAAGTTGAAAATAGAGCTACCCTACGACCCAGCAATTGCACTGGTGGGTATTTACCCCAAAGATACAAATGTAGGGATCCCAAGGGGCACATGCACCCCAATGTTTATAGCAGCAATGTCCACAATAGCCAAACTATAGAAAGAGCCTAGATGTCCATCGACAGATGAATGGATAAAGAAGATGTGGTATATACATACAATGGAATATTATGCAGCCATCAAAAAATGAAATCTTGCCATTTCAACAACGTGTATGGAACTAGAGGGTATTATGCTAAGTGAAATAAGTCAATCAGAGAAAGACAAATATCATATGATCTCACCGATATGAGGAATTTGAGAAATAAGACAGAGGATTATAGGGGAAGGGAGGGAAAAATGAAAGACAAAACCAGAGAGGGAGACAAACCATAAGAGACTCTTAATCTCAGGAAACAAACTGAGGGTTGCTGGAGTGGAGGGGGGTGGGAGAGATGGGGTGGCTGGGTGATGGACATTGGGAAGGGTATGTGCTATGGTGAGCGCTGTGAATTGTGTAAGACTGATGAATCACAGACCTGTACCCCTGAAACAAATAATACATTATATGTTAATAAAAAAATACTTTATTCAATATTTAACAAATATTATTTAAAATATTTTATTAAAATGTTAGATAAAATACTATTAAAATATTTTAAATTTAACTAATTTAAAATTCTTTTAATTTACATGAAAAGATTTCCTAAATGATTATTCCTTAATAATTTTTAATAGAATATGTAATGTTTGGGAACTCAAGGTTTGGAATTGGAGAGATCTGGATTTGAATCCTTAAAAGTGCTCTCCCTAAACCTCAGTCTCTTCAGTCTAACCCCAAAATAATAGCCTTGTGGAAATGTGGTTAGGGTTTTGTTTGTAAACTGAATGTTTACTAGGTATTTAACATAGATCTTGGAACATAGGCAGAACTCAAGAATGCTAACACATTGTTATTATCACTACCATTATCATTACTATTAGCAATACATGTATATTATCAAGTCTTGTATTCCAAGAGGTTGTTGATAGTGCAGGTGTCCTCATAGTGCTAAGATGTCCTCAGCCATGACAATTGTGCCTGCAGTCTTATTGTATTTTTCTTAATTTAATGACTTCTGTTAACACACTCAATGTTGTGGGGGCTATCATCCTTGTCCAGAGGTTTGTTTTTACTTTACTTAACTCCATTAACTGTATAATGCCTTTAGAGTAAATGTCATGATCTACTTTTTTCTCTGTGATAAAGAAATACATAAATGCTTCCATTTTTCATTTCCATATATTCTGTTTAGTACATTTGGAAATGTCAGAGTTAAGAGATTTTTGAAGTCAAATGGCATTAATGTGAAGCGAATCAATATGTCAAAATGATTTGGCTTCTCTTTGTTTTTATCTCAGGCATCAGAAGTTTTCAAGCAGTAAAAAATTCCAGGTTAAAGATGCTACATAAGTACTGAATTTCAGACATGTGACACTGAAGAGTTAAATGTGAATATTACCTCTGTGGGTGGGGATCAAAACCTTAGGCAAGTGGTGGTTTTGGCAATGAGAATATTCAATATAAATAAAGAAATATAGAAAAATATTATAGCTTAATAGATTCTTTTTTGGGTAGAGCAGGTTGCCCTGTTACATCTTTTCTATTATTAGCTGGAATGTGGCAAGGGCTTTTTAAATGTTTATACTAGCTCAATCCTAAATTCTTGAGTCAGAATTGCCAATTGTGACAAATTATACTCAATTACATGACTACTTGCCACCAGAGACTGAGCTAAATTGGATTTGTTATTAGAAACCAGAGCCAGTGCCTTGGTAAGCCAAACTGCTGTTCAAAACTTTGAAGGGCTGCAGTGGGTTTAGTTTTTACTGTGGAATGTGTTCTCTGTAACTCTCTCTCTCTCTCTCTCTCTCTCTCAAATATATATATATATATTTGCTCCTAGAAAGATAAAAATAATGCACTTAGGGCAATGTGAGTTTAGATGGCCTGGAATTTGATGTTTGTTAATCCAGATCAGTGCAGTGGCACCCCAGAAAACTTGTCAAAAAACTAATACCAGTGAGTAAACCTGATACCTAATCCATCCTTGAAGGATTGTTATCTAAATATCACATTTGGCTAAAATTTGAAGTGATTCTTCTCTACAATAAAAATTGAATATGGGGCACCTCAGTGGCTCAGTCGGTTAAAGCGTCTGACTTTGGTTCAGGTCATGATCTCAGAATCCTGGGATCCAGCCCTGCATCGGGCTCCCTGCTCAGCCCCTCCCCCCATTTGAAATCTTTTTAAAAAATTGAATGTGTGGTCAGATCACCAGAATATTTATATTTTTTACATGTTTGCACTTAAGGGTAATTTCCAGGCTCAAAGATAGGGTCATAGCCAAACCAGTGTTTTGTTCTGAGCTGATGGTACGTTAAGTGGCTGGAGAAAGATAATTAAAAAGGTCCCTTCTGCTAAAGGACAATAAATCTAGTCATAAATTAGTGGATTATTCTTCCTTCAGTGTTAAGATTGGAGAAGCTGAGTTGAGAGGGGATAGACAGTAGCAACATTGTCAATACAGATGGATCATTCCTGAATATGAATGATACGTGATGTAATATTCTTAAGCATATCCTTTCAACTTCAGAAGAAATGCTTATTTGTTTAGGTGTGTGTTTGTTCTAATAAATGATCTTTGAAAAGGGGTTTTGGTAAAGCAGCATCTGAAAGTTTATAGTATTTTAGCAAGATTACATTGCTGCTTTTGATGCCCTATCATTCAGCCTAGAATTTCTAGAGTTATTAATGTTGAAGAAGTCAAAATTTCTCATACAGTCTTTGATCCCAAATGTCAAGTGGTTGGTTTTGCAATTTATTGTTTTTTTTTCTCCTAATGTTTTGCTTTCTTGGGAGTGATGTTGGCAGCTATCCAACCCATGTGGAATCCTGGGCCAGATGAACTGCCATCTGGATTCTAGAGGTAGGGAGAGATGTGGGATGAGAACAGGCAGTACTACTCTCTTTATCTCTGGAAGTTCTCAAGGATGAATATTTTCACAGTATACTACAACCAAAAGTCTAGGTTTAAACACGTGATTTGGATGGGCTTTTGATTTATTACCTTTGTCCCTGCCAGAAAATTTGATTCTCTATGTGGGAAGCCTAGATGAGGTAGACTTGGAGCCAGGTTTCAATTTAATATAAAATTCATCCAAGTCTTAGTTTGGATGAGAGAAGCTCTAAGAAAGAAGCCATTGTGTGGCTTTTTCCTTTAGGTTTATGCAAATTAATAATCCAGATTCTGTTCTCCTTCTTCTCCTTTTCAGGTCTGAGATTTGACCTTTGTGGATTTAAATGTCATTGCTTACTTATATAATCCTTTGTTATTTCTTAATACTTTTTATAGCAAAGATATTTAAGATTATTAATTGCTGAATTTCATATTATATAATTAGGTTTGCTTTGTATAGTTTGTCAATATATGACTATTTATTTAACTTGCTTTGAATTTTTTTCACTTAGTTTTGGTTCATTTTAAAAGTATTAATTAATACAATATGTTTTTATAGAAAATTTTATAAATCGTAGAATTCTAAAGAAGAAACAAAATATCCAAAATATAATGCCCAGAGATAAGTCATGTTTCGATATGTTCCTAATCATTTTTTTCTTCTTATTTATCACACACACATGCCTATATACATACAGACGCACAATATTTGTTTCAGACTAAGGGATCAACTGCATAAACAGGTGTCTTGTTTCTGTTATTTCATTTTGTATCATGAACATTCCTCATTTCGTATCACAGACTATATTGTATCATAAATATGTCCTATATTTTATAATTATTTCTTATAATTTCTTATAAAATATTAATTTTATATTAAATTGAAAATCCAGTTTTTGTTGCTGCATACAAAAGTTTTAACTTATATTTCCCCCTAGAATCTAAGGTAGCATTGACTGAAGTAACAGAGCTACAGTGGATTTTCTACCAGCTCAACAACTTGTTACTACAGAAACTTGTTGGCTGTGTTAAAATTCTATTTAGGTGCTTTGAGATAATTTATAAATATTAAAATGCCAAAAATATGCTAAATAATTAAGAAATATAATTTCTAAGAGAATTTTTGATAATTTATAAGCTAATACTTGCACCATATCTGGATTTACAGATTTGTGGATTTTCAGTAAATGACTCCTTATTGATTAAATTCAACTTAAATACTCATTCTTCCTAAAACAAACATTTACTGAGTGTCTACTATGTGCTAGGTGCTGTTCTATGCACTAGAAGTAAATCAGTGAGCAAGTTAAATTACCTGCCCTCTTGGAGCCTGTATTTAAGTGAAAAAAAATAAACAAGTAAAAAAATAAGTATATATATTTATGGCAGGTGGACATAAGTGCTATAGAGATAAATAAAGCATGGAATATTTACTCAGACATAAAAAAAAGAAATCTTGCCATTTGCAATGATGTGGATGGAACTAGAGGGTATTATGCTAAGTGAAATAAGTCAATCAGAGAAAGACAATTATATGATTTCACTCATATGTGGAATTTAAGAAACAAAACAGAGGAGCAGAGGGGAAGGGAGGGAAAAATAAAACAAGATGAAATCAGAGAGGGAGACAAACCATAAGAGACTCTTAATCATAGGAAACACACTGAGGGTTGCTGGAGGGGAGAGAGATGTGGGGATGGGGAACTGGGTGATGGACATTAGGGAGAGCATGGGATGTCATGAGCACTGGGTGTTATATGCAACTGATGAATCACTGAACTCTGCCTCTGAAACTAATAATATACTATATGTTAATTAATTGAATTTAAATTAAAAAAATATCTTGTTGATAAAGCAAAAAAAAAAAAGCAAACATAAAGCAAAGTGAAAGGACTGATCTGATGGGGTACTTTTTGGGTAGGCCTATTTCAAGTTGGTTGGTCATTGAATACCTTTCTAAGGAGGGGATGGATATTTGACCAGGAGAACTGGTGTTGTCTTTGTTAGAAAATATAGACTGCTTTCTCTCCTTCATTAATCATACTTTTCTCCTATGGAATAATTTTCCCAAGAGAGCAGTTGGCATATATGTTTTAAAAAAAATCAAACAAATCCCCCAAATCCAAAGTCCAAACAAAGAAAATCACAAACCTTTAATGTCTCCTTGGTATGTAGAGGATAAATTCTAAACCCTTCATTTCAGTGTGCAGGGCACTCAGTATTCTGGTACCTGCTTCTCTTGCAACCTCATCATTTACCTGTTCCCAAGATGTAACTTCCACGTCAAACACATAGATTTATTTCTTGACTATGAACATGTTATATTTCTTCTTCAGGCATTGCTTCTTTCTGTCTTTTGGGAATGTCTTCCTTTCTACTTTTCCAAATACTGATTTTTAAAGACTCAATTTCAACCCACTTTCTTAAATAATTACTTATTGAATTTGGATTTATGGAGAATAATTTTCTTTGATGGTTATTCTAGAGACATTTAAAAATATATTCCTTTAGCATTAGATAAATAAAACCTTTTCTTAAATATCCATAATCTGTTTTCTTATATTCTTAAACATAATAGTAAACGTCATTTAATCAGTCTTAGCAAAACTATGCTAATTTGTATCTTAGTAGCACTCATATCTTAATTGTTCATTTGATGGTAGTCAGTTTGTCTGTCTGTATAAATATTCATTCACCTTCACTCCCTGCATCTGTTCATCAATCCATCCATCCTTTCTTCTCCATCCATCCACCCACCTACCCATCATTCTTTCTATGCATCCATCCTTGTGCACATCCGTTTATCCTTTCTTCTGCTCATCATTTATTTATCCATGAACTCATCAATTTACTTTAACTAATATACACATGGACACCCTACTTTGGATATGAAATATATTAGAAATAGCATTTATATTTTTTCTCTTTAAATATGTATTAACCTAGATATAATTACCATAGATGTCTGTGACTTGGCTTCTAATACGGTGACAGGTTCATATAATAAATGTTCAATGAATATTGGTAAAGAATAAAAATCCTAAGTGGAAAACATTAATGAAATGTTTGTGAAAGGACTTTGTCTGGAGTATCTATTTTTATTTAAATGAACGACTTAGGTCCTGTTGGTATTCAGAGGGAAGAATAGAACTTTTCTAGTTCTATGATTCAATGAGTCTCACAGTAGCTGGTAAAAACAGTACTAGTCACTTTACTTCTTTGTGCCTCTTTCAGCCCATTTATAAAATAGGGATACCTATCTTTCATCTCATCTCATAGAAAGATAGAAGGAAAAGATAGAAGGGTATTCCTAAGATACCCATTAGTTCTTTAGAATAGAGTAAGTAGGTGCTATAATACCTATTTAACCTCGCAGGAAATGCACTTTCCTAAGTTAGTGCTGTTCAAATTATTTTCTGCAAAGCCTAGGGATCCCTTTCCTTGAAGAATCTCCAAGGGCAACTAGGAGTGTGAGAGGGGGTTGGGTTTGAGTGGGATATCCATTGTCACTTCAACCAGAACAAATACTCATTGGTATGTTGTATGTATGCTTCCACAAAAGTTTGCCTCTGGAGAAATGCCTCAGTTTCCTCTTCTCTAAAATGGAAATAAATAGTAGTTCACATTCGAAAGGCTGTTATGTGGATTAAATGAATTTTTATAGGGAAAATGCTTGGAAATGTGTCTGGTATGTGGTGTTAGAGAAGGGTTAGCTGCCATTTTTATTATTTACACATCTTTATCTGACATTAAATCTCTTCAGCTTCATGTGCTTTTTTGATGTTTGCTACTAGAAAGTAAGCCCTGTGAGAACTGGGTGTGATTTTTGTTGTTGCTGCTCAGTGATTGTCCTATGTTCCGAAGGCAATTGTGGCACATAGTAGACACTCAGTATTTGTTGAATGAATGAATCCTATTTTCTCTTTCCTTCCTGGCTAGCTCCTCCTCTCTCCCTGCTCTCATTACACCTTCTGATAGCCTTTTTTCCTTCTGATTTGATACTTCTGTTGTGTTACAGGCATGGCATCTAGATATATTGGGCTTCTGGAATTGTATGTAAAATAAAAATATTCTGCACTTGACTATAAACTTCATGACAATAGAGACCCTTTTTGCTAATAATTTTATGCCCACTGCTTGGCATAGTGCGTGGCCTACAGTAGAGCACATAATTCTTTTTGATGAATAAAAGAATGAATGTGTCAATAAATGAAAGAGAGTGAGAGTCTTCTTGGCTACTCAGAAACTGGGTTTTTGGCTATGTTTCCCAGAGGTATAGCTTTGAGATAGAAAGTTCCAGGTAGGAAAAATATTGTAACTACAAGATAATATTGTTATTCTGCATATGTGACATACATTGTGACAAATCACCACAGAAAAAAGTTTGGAACTTGGAACTTGTCTATTTTATTTCACCTTTCATTTTAAAGTTATTAAATATTCTAATTCCTAGCTTAGATAAAAGTAAAGAAGATTAAAATAGGTTACAGAGTATATAAAATGTTTGCTTTTCGAGTATCCCTAAAAGAAGAGAGTTATAAAATGTATGTGTGAATCCATCTGTTTTTGCAAATTAAGTGGATTTGACATCGTAAAAGCAGAGTGATTGTTTCAATTTACAGGGCCCAAAGACAGTAGTCACTCTCAGGGGAAAGTTCTTCACTTTACATGGCAGAGCCCAAGAATCTGCTAATTAGATACTTGACTTCTGAAGGCACATTTGATTTCTAAGTGCATGAGGTTGTGTGGTCCCCCAGAATATTCAAGGCATCTTCAAAAAGCGGATGGGCTTTAGATCCTGCAGTGATTGATGCTTACAGTAATGTGGCTCCTCAGGAACAAAGGCTCATCCCATATATGAAACAATCCTGCTGAAGGACTCAGTTTATTCCAGGTCATTTTTGGTTTCCTTCAGTACTCTTCATTCACTTAGGAAGGTGGTTCCTGTGTCTCTACTCATAGCAATGTTTCCTGAGTTGTTTCTGAATATCTAGTCTAAAGGAATCATGAATAATTAAACCTAATAACACAATTCACAATTAAGCCTAAAAAATCTGGTCCTGAATTATTTGTGCTTGAAAGCATTCCACCCAGGTTTCTGAAGAGATGAGATAAATGGTTATTTTAAAAACTTTGAATGCATAAGTGAATTTCAGTTCTCTGAGAATATTTTTCATATATTCTCCATACATGTACATTTACTCTGAAATGTAAGAGTTAAATTCATTTGTGAGAAAAATATAATGAATATTTTGTCCAGGACCTATATCCTTTGTCAAAGTAAAGTTATTTAAAGGCTGAAGGATGCTGGGAATATGCTGTCAGAGAGAAGAATCTTGGGAATATAACATGAGAGAAGGATGCTATGAACACCCTTCCAAGAGATGGATCCGGGGAACACCCATTAGAGTGAGGGATCCCAGAAACACACTTAGAGAGAGCTGCCTCTTCTCAGAGCACCAGGGCCTGGTACTGACTATCCATGGAGTCCTTAATCAGAAGTTTAAGTGTCTGAAGGGAAGATCCTGAGGTTTTTATAGCATTAAATACTTCCCTGAGAAGTTTAAGTGTGATTGACTTTTAGTCTTATACTTAAAGTTCATATTGTCTTGGGGCACCTGGTTAAGTGTCTGTCTTCGGCTCAGGTCGTGATCCCCGGGGGACCTGGGATCGAGCCCCGCATCAGGCTCCCTGCTCGGTGGCGAGCCTGCTTCTTCCTCTCCCTCTGCCTGCCTCTCCCCCTGCTTGCGCTTGCTCTCTTTCAAATAAATAAATAAATAAAATCTTTAAAAAAAAATAAAGTTCATATTGTCTTTGGGTAAAAAACAAATAAACAAAAGAACTAGCTACTTTACCAGCAAGATGATTTTATTTGGGAATAGCAGACCATTGCAATTTGGGACAAGAAAATTATGGTGAGCCACAGGCAAGTTTAGAGATTGGAGAGGGGAGTGCTTTTATAAGGGAAAGGAGGAAGCTCGGAGGGGCTGTTAGAGTTTCTCATTGGCTGAGTGTGGGTTTCTCATTGGCTGGGCTCTTGCTGGGCAAGGAGAAATTCTTCATTCCTCCGCTGGTGTATGTAAAGGAAGCTTTTGTTTGTTGGGGAATGCAAGGTATACTTCTCACAGCAAGTGGTAATGCATGAAAGCTCCCTCTCCAGGCCTTTCTGACCCCATTTTTTTTTTTTTTTTTTTTTTTTTTTTTTTAAAGATTTTATTTATTTATTTGAGAGAGAGAATGAAAGAGAGAGAGCACAAGAGGGGGGAGGTCTGACCCCATTTTTAATGAGATTTCTTGGTTTATTTTTACAATAGACAGGTTAAAAAAAAAAAAAAAGTTATCTAGAAGGATCCAGTGCAATGGAGAGAATCTGGAACCCTAGATTTCTTTCTTTTCCTCCACTGATCAACTTTTTATTTCTGGTAAAACACTTAATCTCTTTTATCCCAGATTTCAAATAAAAATGATATCTTTCTTATTTTTGCCATAGTCTATTGGGGAGGAGCAAATCAGAAAAAATGATTATGTCAATTATTCCAAAATGCTATACAAATACAGTCATTTTTTCGGGAATATCCTCACCCTACTGACTCTCCATGAACCTTGCAGTACAGAATAACAACAATCCTTGTAAAAATGTGAATTGTTTGCTTCTATCCTTGAAGCTGCACTGACACCTGTTAGATAAAAGTGCAGGACACACAGGTGAGGTATGAAAGGTGATGGTTCAGTAGGGTGACTTTCAAATTTTGGGGGTACAGAATCCTTTGTCAAACATTTTTTGAGGAAGTCAAATATATTCTACAATAAACAAAGCCGTTTTTGCTGGAGGGGCAAGGCAGGCATTCACGTGCCCCATTTAGCCTCTTGCGACCTTGCTACTGAATTCAGTTTGAAAACTGCAGAGTCTGAAGAAAGGGCCCAAAGTTACAAAGCCACTCTGAAGGGCAAGTCACAGCCGCATGGTCAGGACAGGACTCCGCCTCCTTTATCTGACAAATCATATTTACTGACCCAGCTGCAGGGTTTCTATTGTGCTCCCAGATACCAGATCTCAAAGTGCAAAATAAAATAACTCAGAACCACCGTTGGGTATGGCAACATTAGAATTTAATATTTCAGTCAGGAGTAACTGAACAATCATCCAATCTGGTGGTTTTCAGACTGTCCAGGAGGAGCCTCCTTCAGGACCATGTGAGGGTTGGGGAGAGATTGGCATGGGGACTGCAATGACCTAGACCTGTTGTATAGTTGGTATTCTTGGTAAGACATCAGCTGAAGAGTAGATTCTCCCAACTGATGAAAAACCACTGGTATAACCGGCTGACTCTGTTGCCATGTAAGGCCGTGGGGTTCCAGCAAGTTATTGACTGGCCAGGGTGACAGGCTTACCGAGGCACAGCTAGCTCTGGAGCCATCCAGGCGGCTGGACTCTCACTTCGCTGCCCTTTCAACTATGTTCAGACTAGAAATAAGAAATTTGGTCACTTTTAAAACCATTTTCCTTTTTATCTTCAGTTTCTAAGGGCTGGCTAGGGATACCAAAATTAAAAGACTTCATTTTTCTGGCTAACATGTACACTTTTCCTAAAGGAGAAGTAAATGTAAAGAGAAGATGAAAGATGCCAGATTTGGGAAAGATGCCAAGTTGTAGATGTAATGGGACCAAAAATATTCTACTTTAGCATTGGCTCAACTTCCAGTTCTGCTTCCTGGCAGCTGCTTTTTGAGTAATTTTTTTTTTTCCAGATCACATCTATAAAGGTTTTCATCCCTGAGGTACCACTCTTCCTAATATTAAGCAACAACAATAATAGCTATTATTTGGGGAGAGGTTAGATAATAGCTAAGGGCTACGTGTGTATTTTCTCATGTTCGCATCTTATAAAACATCCTGGAGGTAAATATGATTACTCAAGTTTTAGAGATGAAGAATCTCAGACCCTGCCAGCTTCATGAGCTTTCCTAAGTTCTGGTGGCTAGCAAGTTGGAGAGCCTGGACTCAAACCCAGGGGTCTGCCCTCAACACCTGGGCTCTTAGCTATGTTGCTGTACTGCCAAATTCTTTGTCCTAGTAAGAAAGAGAATCCTCAGCAGACAACTAAACCAAAATCCTCTTGAATTATTTTTAAGATAAATACTACACTACTAGATTCTTATAATATTTATTTCATTGTGGCTTAAATAATTTTTGAAAAAGAAGCTGAATGACTGTAGGAAATATAGAGCAGATCCTTAGGTATGTGCAGGTGATGTGGTTTTGGAATATAGGTGAGGTTCAGTGGGGTGGAGTCAGAGCTGACAACCAAGAAAGAATTCTTGAGACGTCTTTGGTGCAAAATGGTTTATTAAAGCATGCGGACAGGACCCATGGCAGAAAGAGCTGCTGGACCGGGGTTGTGAGGGGTGGCTGATTATATACTATGGGGTTAGGGGAGGTAAGGAAAAAGGGAGGTTTCGAGAAAGATCTTTCATATGTTAAAGAAGATTTGGGAATACCAGAGGCCTTGCCATTGTCAAGTTAAGGTTGTTTTCCCTCTAGCAAGGCATTAACATGAAGATAGTTGGGAACTTATGGAGGAACATTACACTCTGCCTGCTGCAGGTATCTGTCATTGGGTTGCAGGTTGTAAGGACATTTCATTGTATCTACATTTCTTTCTGGAAGCTAGGCCATTGATAGAAATGCTTTGTTCTTGTAAATTGCTAAGACATTTGTAAACTGAGGGAGACTCAGGTCTTGTGGGATTGTGATCTCTACACGTTAACTATTTGTTTTTCCTATCCTTAGCTTTAGGGCAGCCAGGAGTGCCTGAGGAATGTCACATATATCCCATGGGGGGTGGGTTGTGGGGTGTCAGCTTCTGCTTTTTCCTCAACTTGCCTTCTGTTCCCTCATCATTAAGGGTTCATTAAGGGTTGGTAGTTGTGAAAACTAAGTCCGCGTGCTAATGCAAATTGGCACATGGGATCCCTATTCTGCCTGACAGGAACATTAATCTGATGAGAAGAGTAAGAAACATGATAAATATTCAGGAGCCCATGGAAACTCCAGCATTCCCCTGACACCAGCTACAACTTTGCCATTGTATTTGCAAACTAAACTTCCCCTACTAATTATGATATTTGATTCTCACAACTTTTTACATGAATTAAGCTAAGTACCATCACCACCACAATAATAAACCCTGGGAAGTAGTTGAGATAATCAGTGGATTGAGAGTCTTGCATTTGAGGAAGTACCCAAATGATATACCACTATCTTATAAGATTCTGGCACTTTTTTTTACAAACATAATATGGAGGGGCGCCTGGGTGGCTCAGTTGGTTAAGCGACTGCCTTCGGCTCAGGTCATGATCCTGGAGTCCCTGGATCGAGTCCCGCATCGGGCTCCCTGCTCGGCAGGGAGTGTGCTTCTCCCTCTGACCCTCCCCCCTCTCATGTGCTCTCTCTCTCATTCTCTCTCTCTCAAATAAATTAAAAAAAAAACATAATATGGAATATGTGTACAAGACATACTAAAATAACACATGCTTGCTACCTTCTGTCCTCCAGGAAGAATGGTATTTTCATTACCATTCTTAATCTCATTAAAATTTTATTAGTGTTCAATCTTGAATAAAGGACTGTAATATCCCAATCTCTATTTCTTAAACAATTGCATTGTATTCTAGAAAATATATGTTTACATAGAAATCAAGAAGATAAAGAATGATTGAGTAAGTGGTAGAAGATGAATACCTATAATTCCCTTACTTGAATGTGATTAAATATAGCATTATTATAACAATTAACATTGAATGTTATAACATTAACATTAATTGATTCTATCCTTTCTTTGACAAATACATGAATAATATACCATATTAATTACTGAGCCAGTGGACCAAGACAAGAGAAGCAACTGCCACCCACATATCCTGACTTTCAGTGTCATTCATGAGCATTTGAAAATAGCTGATATTCTACCTCCCATAATGGCTGACCAGTCCAAATCTACCTAGCACACTTCAGCATAGAATAGATACCGACTTTTCAGTTTGAGTGTGTAGCTTTCTCATCAAGCTATTCCTTATACTCATCGAATAATATTATTTCATGAAGTATTGTTAAAGTTGAACTTGTTTCTAAAACTATAGAAGGGTGGAACTTTTTTATAGGTGAGACGACATCATAGAAAATGTCACCTAAGCTGCTATTTTGTAATCAGTGTGCTTCCTTACTGATTAAAACATGCTTTGGGGCACCTGGGTGGCTCAGTTGTTAAGTGTCTGCCTTCAGCTCGGGTCATCCCAGGGTCCTGGGATTGAGCCCTGCATCAGGCTCCCTGCTCAGCGGGAAGCCTGCTTCTCCCTCTCCCACTCCCCCTGCTTGTGTTCCCTCTCTCGCTGTGTCTCTCTCTGTCAAATAAATAAATAAAATCTTAAAAAAAAATGCCTACTTTGGATGGTCAGGAGATGGTCTTTAAAAATCAGGCTTGATTTCAATGTAATAGTTGGCCAGATTCAGTATTTCATTAATATAAGAAGTATGGACAAAAAGTTAATATTCTGAAAAAGATTTTGTTATTGATTGGAGAATCAAATCATTAGGTGCCTGCCTAGGTATATGGCTGCCTTTCTGTTGTCCTTATAACAAGAGCAGTTACATGAAGAGCACAGTGACTTACTCATGGCAAGTGCCCCAGATGCTAGTGATGATGGCAATGTAATGTCAGCTCCGCACAGTCATCTCGTGCATTTTCCATTTCTGTGACATGTGGCTGAAGATACAAATGATTTCCACAAGGAAACATACCACTCATGTGAGAGGTGAAACATGAATTTTGATTGACCGCATGGTCCCAAAGTATTCCATAATGTGTTTCATTATCTCTAAAGTAGTTCCAGGTATAAAAGCAAACCTAGGCCTTTCCAGCATGTCGAATGACTGAAGAAACACTCATACCCTGCTGGTATAAATCGGTATAATCTCTTTGGAAAACTTTTGGCAATATTTAGTAAAGCTCAAAATATACCTAAAACATGACCCAGCAGTTTCACCCCTAGATACATGCCCTACTCAAGTGTGTATGCATGTGTATATATATTTCTCTTTCTTTTCTTTTTACCTAATGACATCTACTAGCATAGCTCCAACCTGGGAACTACCCAGATACCCATTAACAGTAAGATGGATGAATACATTCAGGTATATTCACACAATGGAGAGCAGTAAGAGTGATTGGACTATAAGTACACAATAATTAGAGTAAATCTCAAACATGATATTGAATGAAAGAAGCCAGGCATAGAAGAAAACATACTGTAATTAATGTCCCCTTTTTATAAAATACAAAACCAGTCATTACTTGATGCTATTAGAAGTCAGGATAGTTACTCTGGGGGAGTAGTGATTGGAAATAGTGACTCTGAAGGAGCTCTCTTGGGTTCCTTAATCTGATAGCAGCAGTATCACGAGTGTGTTTAGTTGTAACAATTCAAGTTGACACTTGTGGGTTCTTTCATTATGTGTATCACGTTCTGATGTTAAAAACAATGATCACAACAACAGGCTGTTATTTTATCATGAACAGTTTTCATCTTGTTCTCTATAGATATTACTGGGTGAACACCATGTCAATGATTCTGAAGTCTCTCAATCTTACTGCATTGAAAAAGCAAAGTTTGGTTTTACCAATCAGAAAGTTGATTAAGTAATTATTTGAATATTACCTGAGGTTTGACCTGTAATTTTTTCTGCTACCATGTTTATTTGGTTGTTACAGTCCATCAGATGTTGAGATAACTTAAAAACAAACAAACAAACAAACTACTGGTCAGTCTGTGCAGCTGAGGATTTTATCTACTATTCCATGGGAAGCATGCAGTGTTCCTGCCTAAGTCTGAGTCAAGGAGGTAAAGGTTAGTAGGATTCTACAGATGATATCTGCTCTACATTATAATACCATGTCTGTCTTCTCCCAGTTCCACCCTTCTCCTGCACCAGTGCCAACCCTCTTGGGCAATTACCAGTAAAACCTTCATAAAACACAAATCTGAGCACATCACTCTCTTGCTTAAAATCATCCGGTGGTTGCCTGTGTTCAGGTGTCTGTCCACTTTGACCACATTTCTGTCCCTTTACTCCTTGTTCACTCCCTGTAGTCATACTGACATTTATTTTTGGTCTCTTGGACTAGCCATACTGGCTCCCACCTTTAGGATGATACACTAAGGGCCTGAGAATGCAC
The DNA here is from genome assembly GCF_002201575.2 of Neomonachus schauinslandi. Taxonomy (NCBI): domain Eukaryota; kingdom Metazoa; phylum Chordata; class Mammalia; order Carnivora; family Phocidae; genus Neomonachus; species Neomonachus schauinslandi. The sequence goes on along the minus strand of NC_058410.1, from coordinate 80,523,358 downwards.
TTTTTTCAGGTCTCTCTAGGCCTTCTTCTCATTCAAGGCTCTGTGGATAGTTGCCCTCCCTGGAGAGATCTTCCCTGACTTCAGAGTTTCCAATAGCAGCCTATCTCCCTGTGGCACTCTCATCTTTTACATGCTTTTTAAAAATACTAGATAAAATCATCAGCTATACTGGGTAGGATTATTCTTTGTCTTTCCCTTAATTATATTCCTATTCATGAGACGCAGTAACAGACCTTGAGCAAAAGTACTCCCAGACAGAGCAACCTGTATGCCATTAGCTGAGAGCTAATGGAAAAAGAAGAGTCAAGAGCCAGTACATAAACCCAGCCAGAGGTTAAGCTCTGGGGGAGAATAGTAGATCCCCATTAAAATTGGGGAAATGTGGTTGATTGAAAAAAAAATTATTTTCCATAGAAAGCATTCTGTCAAATTTACCTCATTTCTCGCTGAGTATTCCCCTAGAAATGTTTCAGACATTTAAAAAATGCAGAGAATATAAAAAGCAATTGCCTTAGTGTCTTGTCTTTGCATCATGCTTTGTATGTATTGACTATTTAGCATTAATTGACTGGATGACCAGTTGCGTTCTTTGTTTTGGGTTTGTTTGTGTTTGATAAAATGTGTCATATTAAATGACTGGTTTACCCAAAGGGATAGAGTGAACCTGTGCCAGGATCAGATGTCCTGCCTTCTTCTATTTATGTAAGCCGTGTCTTCAAGTTACAGTCGCTGAACTCTGGGACTCTGCTCTGCTTATAAATAAATACCTTTTTTTTTTTTTTAAGATTTTTATTTATTTATTTATTGAGAGAGAGAGAGAGAGAGAGCATGAGAGGGGGGAGGGTCAGAGGGAGAAGCAGACTCCCCGCCGAGCAGGGAGCCCGATGCGGGACTCGATCCCAGGACTCCAGGATCATGACCTGAGCCGGAGGCAGTTGCTTAACCAACTGAGCCACCCAGGCGCCCATAAATAAATACCTTTAACACAAATTTTTCATCATGTCTGGCTGTTTATAGTCAAATATAGAAGTATTGGTTGGATAACACATAAGTAAAATACCACTGTCTATGAAGTAAATGGCCACCTACGTAGCATGCGATGGTGGTGCTGAGTATTTGCCCTGGGCATTGTTAGGTGCTTAGAAATAAACTTTTGGGTTAAGGAAATGCATGGCACTATGCTGCTTCAAGTATCACCTTGGGCTATACCTGATCCTGGCCGGTCAGCATAGGCTTACCCTATCCCTTTGTGTAAACCAGTCATTTAATACGACATATTTTATCAGTACTTGCAAACCAAAAATAAAGAATACAATTGGTCATCTAGACAATCAATGCTGAACAGTCAGTACTAACAAAGCATGTTTTTTTGCTCGTCACTTGCAGGACAGAGGTCACTCTCAGGTCAGACTGTCCTCAGCAGAATGCTACTTTCTCTCGATGCATGCTAACAGACGGTGAATACAGACTGGCTACAGGTTTCATTATTGTCTCATCCATACCACCACACACAGAAGAATGGGTGCATTAGGCTTTCCTGAATGGTTGTGGTAAAAATAACAGCTGTCATTTGTGTAGTGAATTATCATGTACCATTTTTAAGAATTTTATATCCATTTTCTGTTTTAAGGGTTTTACATCTGTTATTTAATTCCCAAAACAACCCTGTGAATAAGTACTATTGTTATTGCAATGTTGTAGTTGAAGAAAGGTAGGCAGAGAAAGGTTAATATCTCTTCTAAGCTTCCAGCAATTTTTTTTTAAAGATTTTTATTCATTTATTTAGAGAGAGAGAGAACAAGAGAGAGCACAAGCCCAGGGGAGAGGCAGAGGCAGAGGGAGAAGCAGACTCTCCACTGAGCAGGGAACCTGATGTGGGACTTTAATCCCAGGACCCTGGGATCATGACCTGAGCTGAAGGCAGATGCTTAACTGACTGAGCTACCCAGGTGCCCCATCTTCCAGCAATTTTAAGATGGTTCTCAAGGTTGCTGCTCCCTAGTGTACATGCCCTATATAATCTGCTCCCCTTGAGTAATATCATGTGATGGGATGTCACTCCCATTATGTTATGTTAAATGGCAGAAGAGACTTTCCATATGTAATTAAGGTTCCTAATCAATTGACTTTGAGTTAATAAAAAATAAAATTATCCTAGGTGGTCCTAACCTAATTAAGTGAGCCCTAGAAAGAGGTCCAAGATATTCAAGGCAGCAGAGATTTTCCTGCTAGCCTTGAAAGAGCAAACTGCAATGTTGTAGAGAGGCCATGCCCCCACATGGAAAGGAATGGCCTCTCAGAGTGGAGAATGGTCTCTATTTGACAACTCTAAAAAGAAAACAGAAAGCTAAAAAGAAAACCTGCATCTTACAACTTTAATGAACTAAATCAACCAACAACTATATGAACTTGGAAGAGGATCCCGTAATCCAGGAAGGAATGCAGCCAGGCCCACGCATTGATTTTAGCTGTAAGACCCTGGGCAGACTGCCGTGATATGAGCCGTGATGTGCCTGGTCTTCTGACTTACAGAACTGTGAGAAAATAAATGGACGTTGCTTGATGGACCTAAGTTTGGGGTAATTTGTTTTGCAGCAATAGCATATATGACTTTTCCTGTACGATGGGGTAGTTTAGGGCTTCATGAGACAGGCTCTTAATAAATGACTCATTTTTTTTTTTAATTAAATTTTTTTAAAAGATTTTTTTTTTTGTTTGTTTAAATTTATTTGACAGAGAGATAGACAGCGAGAGAGGGAACACAAGCAGGTGGAGCGGGAGCGGGAGAGGGAGAAGCAGGCTTCCCGCTGAGCAGGGAGCCCAATGCGGGGCTCAATCCCAGGACCCCGGGATCATGACCTGAGCCAAAGGCAGATGCTTAACGACTGAGCCACCCAGGTGCCCCTAAATGACTCATTTCTTAATCTTGCTTTTCTGTACTCCTGACTGGACCTCTCTATAAAAGTACTGAAAAGTAATTTTCTGAGACAGTATATTCTAAAAATTTAAGGAGGAAGAACATATTTTCTTAACCATAATATAGCGCAAAAACCTGCCTCTCTACAGTGCAATCAGTGCTCACATTATTATGCAGCAGTTGAGTCCTCTGCTTGGTAATTGTGCCCCTTGGGTTCTAGCTGAGTCATATGCCTCCTAAAAGCCACTGTCACACTGTCATAGCTACACAAGTACCTTGAAAGAAACTTTAAAATAATTACCTGTAAATCATTAAGTTCATTAGCAAAGATTCATACTTCTCCCCATTCTGTTTGTGGGGGTTGGGGTGGGGAGGCAAGTTGAGTTTATTTCAGTTGGTAGCATCATATATGTTATTGCCAATCTCTGTGCACTTCTCTGCATACATACATACAGATATGCTGACCTTTATCATCCCACTGTGAATTAGGTTAAGGTTTTGATTACGTTTCAATATTACTTGGGCCTTAACCATTCCTTATAAAAGCAAGCAATATTTGAGTCTAAAATTCTGCCTACTACTAATTGTGGGAAGCTCAGTACACCGATGGAGCTGAAAAACAATATTTTCTTTGGCTTTTGGACTACTAGCTTTTGAAGTACTGTATCAGGTGGGACATTTCCCTAACAGAGAAATGTTTGGGAAATTAGCATGGGCTGTGTATATGTTTTGTTCAGATTTGCTTTGTTTTAGGGGCTCTGTTGTGAATCAGTTCCAGGAAGATGAAAAGCCAAGTGTGGTCTTGTTTATTGAGTGAAACACACAGCTGTGCATCAAGCCCGAGGATGTGGGGGTGGGGAGAGATTGAGCAGCTATGGAGTGAGCTGCCAGGTAGGAGCTAAGGAGACTGCCTCGTTGGGGCTGGTCCCAGTGCTGAGAGCCTGAGGAAGGTGAGGTTAGGGAAAGTGCCAAGACTCCAGTGAGAGAGGAGCTCAGCTACAGCTCTATCCAAGTCACAAAATAAATCGAAATTTTAAAACAAACGCACTCTCTTTTGTTTAGGGATGGGTTCTGATGCATGCAAAGGATATTTGCATGGACAATTTTCCTGTGAAAGTAGCCCCAAGATATTTCCATCATTGGAGATGCAAAACCTTCAGGTGTTTTCAGGAGGGGCGGTAGAAGAGATGAGCACAGGGCCTGGCACAGGGCAGGTACTTAAATAAAGAGTTTTTGGACAAATAGGCGAGCGATTAGCCTAAGGCCTTCTCATGCTTTGTCTCAGTTTGTGGTAGGTTGAGAGGAGTTACGCTTCTCAGTACAAAGTTTCTGTGTTTTGACGAGGACCCAAAAAAACCAAAAGCCTGATGTTTTGTCAAATTGTGTGCTTACCGTGAATAGGACTTAATGGGGGAAACAGAGCGAGGATGAGAAAAGGCCACTCACACAAGTGCAGCTTTGTGACTAGAACACACGCTGGAAAAGCAACGGGCTCTTTGGGAGATAACAGACCACTCAGCAAGGCAGTTGAGTATAGCTGGAGGCTGTCACAGAGGAGGTGAAAACGTACAGGAAAAAATATGGTGGAAATGCTGGCAACTCCTGAATGAGCAAAGCACTGGCAGCTCCGTGCAAGCAGAGCCTCAGACTGGTGGGGCTGCTCGGAAGGTGTGTGCAGGGAGGGGTGCAGCCTGTCCTGGGGAAGAACCATAGCCGGCTGCAGCCCTCCCTGGCGGAAGGAGTCCCTGGCACCATACTTACTTTAATTTTTTGCAAGTAGAGCTGAAAGAGCTCCAGTTGCCTGAGCGAGCATGGGCAGAGGGCTCTATCCTTCACTTCGGAAGGTTCTATCTCTACTCCTGTGTTTCTGGTTTCCCTTGCCTAGAAAAAAAATTATGTATGTACCAGATTATTTGCACATTATACCAGCATAATTCCTCTATTTTCCAACCGTGTGTGAGCTAATTGGTGTTGGCAAAACATGCTCTATAGTAGAACAAACTTTTAGTGACTTGGAATTTTGCAAAGAATGAATCAGACCCTAAACTATTAGATATATGGGAATCCTAGTAGCCATCTAACAAGTCCTAGTTTACAAATGAGGCGACAGGATTAGAGAAATTGCATGCTCAGTGCAAGGACCCTATAGTAATTTAATTCTTACCAAATTAAAAAAAAAAAAAAAGCTATAAGACTGGGGGAACTTTGTAAATTTATGTTGGGTGAGAGAAATAAAATGGAATGTTAAGAAAACCTCTAATTAAATGAATTTATTTCAAAAGGAATTAATAATTGCTATTATGTACAAATATTTTGCTTTTCTTGGTGGCTTTATGGACTACTGAAATAAAAAATTGCACTGGACAAAGTTAAATAGGCAAGGAGGACTTTATTCAAGATTATTTCAGTATGGAACAAAGGCTAAAACTTAGTCTGAACTCAACTCCATGGAAATAAAGGGGTGGAGAGGAGAGAGCCACCTGTATTTGCTAATTGGCCTCACCCAGAGGAAAAGTAAAGTGGGAGATAGAGGTACTATCTTCCTTGATGATTACCTTCCCAAAGGTGGTTCCCAGATCCTTGAGTAAGATAGTCCTGGACTGTAAAACTGGCTAGAAACGTTTACAAAGATTTACCTCTCAAAGGGTCAGAGAAAGAACTTACAAGTTTTCTAAAGTAAATAATCTGAGGAATGGGAGGTCAGAAGTCTATAGAGTCAGGAGAGCCTGTCTAAAGTTTTGTCAAACTGAAGGAAACATTGAAGCCATTTTGGTCAGCTTTTTGCAACTACCAGTTCTTTCTATGACCCAGTGTTAACTGACCTTTTTGGGACTGTCATATATTCTCATTGTTTAATTAGTCTGGCTCCTTCTTCAATATTAGGCGTAATAGGGCATGTATTTATCTGTTACATTAAAGGGACTTGAAACTGTCACAGTTTGCTGGCAGGAGGGCAAATAATATAATACTTTATTAGGACAGTTTCTCCATATGCATCAGAAGCTTGAAAAACCTTCATCCTCTTAGCCTTTTTAATTCCACTCTAAGGAATAGCCCTAAATAAAGAAAGATGTCCTCAAATATATGCACATGAGTTTAATGATTGCAATATTTGTTATAACAGTGAAAACCTGGAAATAACTCATAGGTTCACAAATAGGAGATAGCTCAAAGGAAAAAAAAAAAGCAAAAAAATAAATTCACATTCATATTATTGATGTCTGCAGGCTGGGTCCAGGAACCCAGAGAGGGTCCTGCAGGGCCAGCCAGGAAGGTCCTTGACTTTGAGCAGGATGGAAATCAAACTCGAGCCAGCAGGATATGAGAGCAGAATTTTCTGTAGAAATAGAGCAGATACAGATGGAGCGCCTGGGAGACTGGGAAAGGAAAGGAAAGGAGCGTGAGTCTCATCTTTGTTCAGGGCCTGGGGTTTTTACTGAGGATGGTGGTCTGGTGTACATGTCCCCACAGGCATCCAGGAACTGGTTAGAAAAGATGAGGGCCCAGGTGTTATTCCTTGGAGCTAGGGGGCCTTGGTATTGAGATATCTAGAGCTGGTGGTCTGGAAAATGCATATGATAGCTGTGTCCAGTCATTCTCACCTGGGGCTTCCTTAGATGTTATCTATTTTAAAGAAATCATTAAATCCTTATTCCTTACAAGGAGAACATAAACTATTTGCATTACAAAGCATGTGTAAAATAGGGTGGAGGTGTAGGTCTGAGCAAGAATAGAAGCAGGAAAAGGAGGAAAAAGCAGATTTTTATGGAGTTCTTCAGTTTTCCTGTCTCATTATTATGGAATTCTTTGCAGCTATGAAAAATGGAAAGTAGAAAAGTACTTGAAAACATGTTGATATACTTTAAATAAAAAAGAAGAGCATTTCTTCAGTGTTGTGTATTTATATGTAAATATATAATATATTCTGTGATAATATCATATGGAATTTTTAATATAATCTACTTCCTGGAAGTTTATATTCTCATGGTCACTTCCTCTTCAGATCTGTTCTATATAGAACCCTAATGTCTTGCCTTGTGCTGTCCTTTATTTCACTCCAAAAAAATGTGGAGCATACTTTGATTTCTCCTAAGCATCATCAGCATAAGGCAGTTGTATATCACAGACCACTTGTATTGAATGTTTGAGGGTAATTGAGAAGGGTTCTAGTACATCAAGCTCTCAACCTAAAATTAAATGATAATATCCCTCTTCTGAAAGTCCCTTAGTCATTTCTTCCACCAGGCATTTCTCATAGATTGTTCCTTCACCTTGGGCAATTACGTCCTGCCAACGTCTTTGCTCTTCTCTCCTCTTCAGCATTATCCTTTTCTGGACACCTGCATTTTTTTTTTTTTTTTAAAGATATGTTTAGAAAACTCCCGATTCTTTGTAATGCAAAGCAATATAGCTCTCTCTTAGTTTTATTTCTCAGGCTTCAGGAGCATGCCCTGGAGCTTTCTATTAGCAAAGTGGCTCATTGGTTTCCTTTCTTAAGAAGAGGATAAAAATATAAAAATATTTTTTTCTTACTATATATCAATACACTTCATGTGTTTTGACAGTCTGTGCAAGCACGTGGGTACAAATGGACTCATAGTTACAGTACTGATCTATATTTCCCTTTTCTCTGAAATAGGACCCTACTGTTACTCCACAGTCCTCTTTTTATTTTCTGGAGTTCTCATGCTGCTGATACATTACAACTTTTGAAGTATAAGTGCTACTGAGTGGTCTGGAATCCAAAGGTATATACCAAAGCCAGACCTGTTCTTGCTGAAGTAAGAATATCATCCCTCATTCTTAATGTGTTGTAATCAGCTGGAGGGGGATTGGAATAGAAGAGCCTTGCATCCTCAATATCTTCATGAGATCCTGGAGAAGGCAGTCTGTAGTAATTCATTTGTAGCACCTTGCTCCCTAGGATTCATTTAGAGCTGGACCATGGAACACACCTGAGTGACAGCCTCTATTCCAGATCTGATGTTCCTCTTTGCTGGCTACTGGTTTTGTTGGTAGGTCTAGTTGGTTTTGGTTCCTTCCTCCCTTAGGATACATTATTCCCAGGAAGCTCCATAAATGTTTTTGGAAATAGAATCCTGACTACCCTACCCTACCCTATCCTAACAGTTTATTAGAGAATCCTGAAAATGTCTGATTATTGGTAGTAGTTAACCTTAGAGACAGGAAAGAAATATGTTAAATCTTTAAGAGTTGCTATTCCTTTTTTTTTTTAAGTGGGGCTTGAACTCATGACCCTGAGATCAAGACCTAAGCTGAGATCAAGAGTCACACGCTAAACTGACTAAGCCGGCCAGGTGCCCCAGAGTTGGTATCTTTAAGTAGTAAGATCCTGAATAATTTTTAAAGTTTTATGCTTTTCTCTATTTTCCATATTTTTTTATGTTGAACATGTATTATTTTATAATCAGGATAGTTAAAACATAATAATAAATGTAAAAAAATTAGGTACTTGAAATACCTTATGGTTTGAAAATTTTGCAGTAATTTAAGAGTGATAGATGATATTCCTTTACATGCAACAACAACTAGTCTGAACACAATTATCCTTACTCAAACAGGCTCTATGGGCAAATATTTATTGTCCACTTACCCAAATGATTTTTTTCTTTATAATTCCTGAGGAAAAATTTATCCAGGAATAATTATGGAGAATTATATATTTTGGCAAAACTGGGGCACAATTGCCAAAACCCTTGGAGTTGTGTTTAGTGTTAAGTCTGTGGGAACTAGATGTTTCAAAAAAGAGACAAAAATTCTGTTTCATCAATTAAAAATAAAAAGCTTTTCATTCTTTAAGCATTTAAGAACTTACCTATATTTCCTTCAGTCTTTCCATTAAGAAACATAGGATAGTTCTCTATTTCAAGTTAGCATTTATATTCCTTGATAACTTTGGTAGATTTCTACATATTGGTACCATATTTTTGTTGTTCTGTTATTCTCGGGCATCTGATATACTTTCTTATTTTGGGAATGGCAATTTATTTCCTCGGTTTTTAAATTCATTATCTGAGCTATAAAAGACAGGTGTGGAGATTTCGATGTATATTTTAAAACTGGCTACTTGAGTGAGCTAGTTATTCAAATAATTTTTCTGTTGATTATTTTGAGCATTCTCAAAAAGACACTCATTTTACCTGTAAATATTGGGAACTTTGCTTTTTTATTTTTATTTCTTCTTTCTTCTTTCTTTCCTTGGTTAGGATTTTTTGTTTCTTTTTTGAATGCCACAGCTTCTTTACTCTTGAGTTCTTTTATTTGACTTACCACCCCTCTAGGAAATATTTTGAATTAGTTTTTTTTTTTTAAGAAGGACATGTGAGTTGTACACTGTCTGAGGGCTTGAATATCCCAGAATATCTTTATTTTGCTTTGAATATCAATATCAACTTGGCTGGTAGCAGAATTGCAGGTCATAGCTTTTTTTTTTTTTTTTTTTTAAAGATTTTATTTATTTATTTGACAGAGAAAGACACAGCGAGAGAGGGAACACAAGCAGGGGGAGTGGGAGAGGGAGAAGCAGACTCCCTGCTGAGCAGGAAGCCTGATGCGGGACTCGATCCCGGGACTCCAGGATCATGACCTGAGCCGAAGGCAGTCGCTTAACCAACTGAGCCACCCAGGCGCCCGCAGGTCATAGCTTTTTGCCCTGAAGTCAGTGTGGATCTAGCCTCAATACCTCTGCCATTTTCTATTGCAGAGGTATCAGAGTTTGATCTTTTTTGACTAGTAACATTAGTACTACAAAAGAAGTTATTTTTTTTCTCAGATAAATCACCTATGACACTAACAATCTTTAGAACATTCGCCCTTTGTCCCATTAAGAAGAGAGGCCCTTACGGAAATCTTTAGAAGTTAGGGATGAATGGAAGCCTTCTGTCTGTGGCATGCAAACTTACCTCTTTACCATTTGTCTGCTTGTGATGCTATTAAACTGTTTGAAGAGCTGTAATGAAGATGATGATGATGAGGAGGAGGATGATCAACTACCTTCTAGGCTTTATTATATTCCATGACCCTTAAGTGTTGTAAAATGATTATCTCGTTTATTTTGCTGTTGATGTTGATTCCTTTCTCATGACAGTATACGAGTCTGTGTATGCAAATAAAATGGATTTTTGTGTGCTTTTTAATGAAGGTTTTTAGTAAATTTAAGAATCAAGAAAGATTTGAGCTCTTCTGATTGGGGCAAAGACCTTCCAGTGATTCCACATTTATTGACCAAGATGCTGTTGATTACTTTTCTGGCTACATTGCAGAGGATGAGCACCAGAGGTCAGAGTAATCCCTGAGTAGACTTCTTAGACCTGACCATCTGGAATAATACTATAAAATGTCAAATAAATGGGATAAGTTTTACTACTTTATCTTTAAAGCAATATGCTATATGCTCTAGTCTATTTTGGGATAATGTAGTAGGAACATTATTTTGTTTTTGCAGTCAGGCTACTAGTCTGTGTAACCCAGATGGAGAAGTATCCAGATACATGCTTGGAGTTACGGTCTAAGTATTTTAGCAACTATGAGCTAAATTAGGAGTCTGGAATACATCTCCACACCTCTTCAAATGACCAAGAGGATGAAATATTAAAATATTTCTGCCTGACCGTTATGGAATTTTTCATTTATTCTTTAGGATTTTTTATTATCTAATTTGAAAATTTTAATTATGAATTAGCTAAGATTTCACTTTTTCATGAATTTGTCTCAGATCCAAAGATGCAACTTAAGCCTGTAAAAATTTAGGCTTTTCATAAGCTAAAAACATTTTTTATTCAGTTGTATCTTTGATCTTTCTACTTTATTCTGCTTTTTAGCAATACCAATTATTAGTAGATAATTGGCATTATTTTTCTCCTTCCTCTGATTCTGTCATCTCTTTTTCATAGTTTTCCTCTGTGTTATTTTTCTTTGCCTTTGGAGAAGCATTTCAGTTTTGTCTTCCATATCAATAATTCAGATTTCTGCAGTACAGAATCTTCATCATACAGGTGGATTTGCAGTTCTATATTTTACTGTGCATTTTGGATTTTAGCATTTTTATTAATAAAAAAAGAAAAAAATTGCCTATATCTTAACCAGCCCCTTATATTTACACAGTTGCCTTATCATCCAATTGTTCATCTTTTATTTCATAGAATTGATGATTTCTTGACTTTCATTCAGCAATCTATTTATTACTTTATTCAGCACATATTTGGGAGCCTCCTCAGTGTCAGGTACTGTGTTTGGTACTGTGCCTATAGCAGGAGTTTGCAGTGGTAGGGGTAGTGATGGGTGCAGATAATTTGGCATTTATAAAAGTGATGGGATATGCTGTATGGTCACCTCAGAGGTTATTTAGGTTTGAGTAGTCAGGAAATATATTGTAGTGAAGGAAAGTTCATAAGAATGGAAATATTTGATCCTGATGAATTAAGCAGTTAGGGTGATGAAATTGGGGTGGGATTTGGTGGTGAGATAACATCATATGGAAAGACCCAGAGATAAGAGACCTGGTTCAACGCTTCAGCTTGGCTAAATGTTATGATACAAGGACAGACGAGTAGAGAGACATGAATCGGTAGAGCTTGGCAAGGTCCAGATCATGGAAAATATTAATGTTACTGACTACAGTATGAAAAGTGGAGTAGAGCAGAAAAGGCAATGAAGTCTGGCAGCCCAACAGGAAGTATATTATTCCAGGTTGGAGATAATGGAGTGTTAGAAATAAATCAGATGTTAGAGATAATGAGGTGTTGGGAAGATGTGAATGGCTTTAAAAGCATTAAGAAAATAGAAGCTAAAGGTTTTAATGAAATGCCAAAAGAATAAGCAACAGAGGCAAAAATAAACAAGTGGGACACATCAACTTAAAAGTTTCTTCACGGCAAAACAATCAACACAATGAAAAGGCAACCTACAGCATGGGAGAAACTATTTACAAACCACATATGATAAGGGTTTAATATCTAAAATATATAAGGATCTGGGGCACCTGGGTGGCTCAGTCATTGGGGGCCTGCCTTCGGCTCAGGTCATGGTCCCAGGGTCCTGGGATCGGGTCCCACACTGGGCTCCCTGCTCAGCGGGGGGCTTCTCCCTCTCCCACTCCCCCTGCTTGTGTTCCCTCTCTCGCTGTGTCTCTCTCTGTCAAATAAATAAAATCTTTAAAAAAATTAAAAAAAATAAAATATATAGGGATCTTAAGCAAATCAATAAGAAAAACACAAATAATCTAATTTAAAATGGGCAAAGGACCTGAATAGGCATTTCTTTTAAGGGATACAGTTGGTTAACAGGATACATGAAAAGGCACTTGACTTTATTAATCATCAGAAAATGCAAATCAAAACCACAATGAGATATCACCTCACACCTGTTAGAATGGCTATTAGCAAAAAGATAAAAGATAACAAGTGTGGACAAAGATGTGGAGAAAAAGGAACCCTTGCACATAGTTGGTAAGAATGCAAATTGGTATAGCCACTATGGAAAACAGTATGGGGTTTTCTCAAGAATTTATGAGTCAGCAGTTCTACTTCTGGATATATATATAAAGGAAATGAAATAGATGTCTTAAAGAGATATCCCCATGTTCATTGCAACATTATTTGCTATAGCCAAGACATGGAAGCAACCTGAGTGTCCACTGATGGATGAATAAAGGAAATGTGTGTGTGTATGTGTGCACGCACGTGTGTGCATATATAGGAATATTCAGCCGTAAAAAGGAAGGAAATCCTACTATTTTTCAATAACTTGGATGGATCGTGAGGGTAATATTCGAAGTGAAATATGTGGGAGAAAGACAAATACTCTATGGTCTCACTTATACCTGGAATCTAAATAAACCAAACTCAGAACAGAGAACAGATTGGTGGTTGCCAGAAGCAGGGATGGGGGTGGGGAAAATAGGTGAAGGGAGTAAAAAAGTAAAAACGTTGAGTTATAAGATAGATCTTAAAAGTTCTTATCACAAGAAAAAAGTTATAACTATGTGAGGTGATGGATGTGTTAACTAAATCTATTGTGGTAATCATTTCACAATATATGTATATATCAAATCATTATGTTGTACATCTTACATTTATACAATGTTATATGTCAATTATATCTCAATAAAGCTGGGAAAAAATAAAGACCCTAGTAGTTATTTGTATGGGAAATATGAAAAGCAGAAGTCAAGGATGACATGAATGCTGGTGCCATTTACTAAGGGAAAAAAACACAGGTAATTGACTTTCTGTTTCTTTTTTTTTTTTTTTTAAAGATTTTATTTATTTATTTGAGACAGAGAGAATGAGAGAGAGAGAGCACATGAGAGGGGGAGGGTCAGAGGAAGAAGCAGGCTCCCCGCCGAGCAGGGAGCCCGATGCGGGACTCGATCCAGGGACTCCAGGATCATGACCTGAGCCGAAGGCAGTCGCTCAACCAACTGAGCCACCCAGTCGCCCGACTTTCTGTTTCTTAAACTCCCCTTTTAGTAAGTTTCAAAAGTTCTTTTCATGGTGTGTGTGTGTGTGTGTGTTGCTTATTTATCCTTAATAGAGGCAAAATCTAGCCTAAACTGTTAAGTTATTCATTCAGGTAAAGCCTATAAAATTAGTGGGAGTAATGCAGCTGAAGGCCATATGAGGGTAGTTTGAAGGGGGAAGGGTGTCAGATGGTCATTTATTGTAATTACCAATAAGCAAGATGGAATCTGATTTTTATTCCTTTCATCATCATGAATATTGTTTGATGTTTCCTTTCAGACTTCAAGCTGGTTGGTGAATACATCTCCTGTTCCAGGTGATAGTGTCAGTGGCCATGGGTTGAATGTGACTTTTCCACACTGAAGATTATACCTTATTCCACTTCTTGATGATCTTACCTTGTATAAGAGAATTTATTCAGGAAAAATTTGAAGGAGTCTTCAGCTTTCTCCTTGCAACGTTCATATAACTTTTTATTGTTTCTCTTTCTTGCTTCTATTAACTTTATACCCCAGGCAGTGGTGTACTGCTGGTTTCTCTTATACTTCTAGGTATATGGTATTACATGAAACTGTCATCTCTAGAAAGATGGAGAAAGGAGTAATACTCGAGAGGCGGAGGGGCAAGGGGATGAGTTGTGAACTGGTGTTCATTATTTCCAAACAGAACTTCTGCATGCAGAGATCTTTCTTGTCCTCTGCATATTTTAGGTCCATGTCTCTGAGGATGGGTCACAAAGGACAGGCAGGTGAAAGTCTTTCACCTTGCTTTCCTGATTCCAACTGAGTCTCAGAATTCATCCACATTGAAGGTGGTGAATGCTCATCTAGGGTTCTTGAAACCTGTTGAGACAGGTCTCAAAACTAGTGCTCTATGTTCTATCATTGCCTCTTTTTTTTTTTTATTTTTTTATTATGCTAATCACCATACATTACATCATTAGGTTTTTTTTGGTTTTTGGTTTTTTTGTTTTTTATTTTTATTTATTTTTATTTTTTTCTCTTAATTTTTTTATTGTTATGTTAATCCCCATACATTACATCATTAGTTTTAGATGTAGTGTTCCATGATTCATTGTTTGTGCATAACACCCAGTGCTCCATGCAGAACGTGCCCTCCTCAATAGCCATCACCAGGCTAACCCATCCCCCCACCCCCTCCCCTCTAGAACCCTCCGTTTGTTTTTCAGAGTCCATCGTCTCTCATGGTTCGTCTACTCCTCCGATTTCCCCCCCTTCATTCTTCCCCTCCTGCTATCTTCTTCCTTTTTTTTTTCTTTTAACATATATTACATTATTTGTTTCAGAGGTACAGATCTGTGATTCAACAGTCTTGCACAATTCACAGCACTCACCATAGCACATACCCTCCCCAATGTCTAT